>NW_023994391.1:110000-367615 GCF_015586225.1 Lucilia sericata | reverse complement strand
TCTTAAAACTTAAAGTAATTTTATGGAGGGGACTAGGGGGCCTTATATTGGTTGTAGGGTAAATTTTTACCGATCCACTTAAAATTTGGTGCAAAGGTTTTGGCTCCTAAGATACTTACTTAAAGTCATTTTCTGAAGGGTACCTTATATGGGGGGTAGGGCCAATTATGGACCGATACACATAAAATTGGCAGAGAGATTTTGGCTCGTATTTGACTTACTTCTATGAAATTTCATCGCTGTACTCGTATTTCTAAGCCAGTAATGAACGTTAAAGTAATTTTATGGAGGGGACCTTATATGGGGAGTAGGGTCAACTATGGACCGATCCACTTAAAATTTGGTGGGGTGATATCTACCCGCATGAAACGTATGTGTGCTGAATGTCATCGCTATATTCGTATTTTTAAGCCAGTAATCACCATTATAATCATTTTCTAAAGGAGACCTCATATGGGGGATAGGGCTAATTGTGGTCCTATGTCCGCCATAATTCAGAATTTTATTTCAAAAAACTGACTTATTTGCTTCATAAACAACGAATTTGTGAATGTTTGAAGCGTTTCACACAATATTCCGGGGGGTACATTTGTATGGGGGCTATGTGAAATTCCGGGGTACATTTGTATGGGGGCTATGTGAAATCGTTGACCGGTTTTGCCCATTTTCAATACCAAACATTTCTGATCAATAAGAAATATTTTGGGAAAATTTCATCTCAAAATCTCTTTTTTTGTGGACGCTATCGTGCCAACAACAGACAGACGGACATAGCAAGATCGTCTTAGAACCTTACGAGGTCCCAGAATATATATACTTTAAGGGGTCTGTAAACAATATTTCGATGTGTTACACACGGAATGACAAAATCAATACACAACACCCCCCCCCCTCCCCCCATCTTTTTTGATGGTGGGTATAAAAAAATAAAAAAACAAATAATATTTTTGTAAAACTAAATTTATACCCTCCACCACCATCAGTGGTGATAGAGGGTATATATAACTTTGTCATTCCGTGTGTAACACCAAGAAATATTCATCTGAGACCCAACAAAGTATATATATTCTGGGTCCTTATGAAATTCTGAGTCGATTTAGCTATGTCCGTCTGTCCGTCTGTCTGTCTGTGTAAAACACGCTCACGTTAAAACGAAGCAATATAATTTAACCAAATTCACCCAAAATATTCACTATTATCCGGTACAGTTTGGTATTGAAAATGAGCAAAATCGGTTCACATCGGGAAAAGTTATGAATCAAAATTTAAAACAACTCCGAAAAAAATAAGCATTTTTTACACATTCTGATGTAATTTTCTCGAAAACTATGCAAGATAATTTCATGAAAGTCATCATACGTTTGTTTCTACACAAGATATTGATTCCTGCTGAAAATTGCCAGAATCGGTCCATAATTTCATATACCTCCCATATAAAAGTACATATTCCCGGAAAATGACTTTTTTGTTAATAACTTCCTTTAGAATGTCGATATCTTCACAAAATTTTACAAATTAAAATCTTATGTCAATAGAATTCATTGGAAGAAAACATTTTTTGGATCGGTCCATAATTGGTCATAGCTCCCATACAGGGTCCCCTCTCGAAAATCACTTAAAAGCACATAACTCATTACTAAATTAAGATATCCATATAAAATTTGGTACAAGTATTGCTCTCATATACAGAAATATTTTTATGCAATTTTTTGCGATCGGTCCATAATTGGTCATAGCTCCCATACAAGGACCCTTAACGAAAATCACTTAAACGCGCATAACTCATTACTAAATTAAGATATCCATATAAAATATGGAATAGGTATTGCTAATATGCACAGAAATATTACTATGAAATATTTTTCCGATCGGTTCATAATTGGTCATAGCTCCCATACAAGGACCCTTGCCGAAAATCACTTAAACGCACATAACTCATTACTAAATCAAGATATCCATATAAAATTTGGTACAAGTATTGCTCATATGCACAGAAATATTATTATGAAATTTTTTTCCGATCGGTCCATAATTGGTCATAGCTCCCATACAAGGTCCCCTCCCGAAAATCACTTAAACACGCATAACTTATTACTAAATCAAGATATCCATATAAAATTTGGTACAAGTATTGTTTACATATACAGAAATATTACTATGAAATTTTTTTCCGATCGGTTCATAATTGGTCATAGCTCCCATACAAGGTCCCCTCCCGAAAATCACTTAAACACACATAACTCATTACTAAATTAAAATATCCATATAAAGTTTGGTACAAGTATAGCTCTCACATATAGAAATATTACTATGAATTTTTTACCGATCGGTCCATAATTGGTCACAGCTCCCATACAAGGTCACCTCCCGAAAATCACTTAAATGCACAATATTCATTGCCAAATAATGATATAGATACGGAATTTTGAAATTTTGTCTTTATATACATAATTGGTCCTAGGTCCTTTTACGAAAATCTCTTAAACGCACATTACTCATTACCAAATAAAGCTATTGATACAAAATTTGGCACAAATATTAGTTTGGTATACAAAAATTCTATTTCAAGATTTTTTCATGATCGGTCTATAACATGGGTGCGGTCGGTCCCATGCAAGTGTCCCTTCAGAAAATCACTTGAACACACATTACTTATTACTAAATTACGATATAGATACAAAATTTGACTGAAATATAGTTTTTATGTGCAGAAATGTAGCTTAAAGAATATTTTACGATCGGTCTATAATTGGTCATATCTCCCATACTAGGTCCTGCCCCTAAAAACAATTTGTGTAGAACAAAATTATATATATGTATTTTGAAAATCCTTAAATCTTTCACACACATGCATACATGCACATTATTGAATATCGTTAAAGCATATCTAAGGGCGCTATACAAATATAAAAGAAAATGGGGTTTGTAATGTTCAACAAATCTTGGAATTGTAACAGATTTAAGCTGTTTAAATCTTGGTGTTTTTCTATTTAAGACATGAGAAAACTTATTTCTAAAAATATATGATCAATTAAAAAACTATTAATATAAAAGTATCTGGTGGAGGGTATTTAAGATTAAGATTCAGCCGAATATAGCACTCTAACTTGTTTTTAAGTTATTTTAAATATTAAGTTATTTTCAGTTATTACTGAATTCGACTTATATATTTCCCTTGTTCATACTAAATTACTTTATATTTCATTTCAATTATATAAATATGATAACAGAAAGGAATTTAACACAAACAAATTGGAAGGGCTTTCATTTAAATGTTGGATATTTTGGGACCCGTTCTTAGTGAAAACACACTATTACAATCTAAATTATCGAATGGTAATTTTAATGTGACACATATAAAAGCCCAAAGTTTATCGCCTCGATGGAATTCCACTAAATTAGATGAGGATTCAGGGTTGGATGTATTAGGAGTTTCAGAGACGTGGATTAGGATTATATTTTAGACAATGCGGTATCGATCGATGGATATATGATTTAGAGGAATGACAGGGTTTTGAATCGTTGAGCGGGAGTGGGAATATATATTTCTGAAAGACTAAAGTCTAAATTCATTCATAGTCATGTGGATGAAGGAAACTGTGAGGCATTATTCATTGAAGTTAAATTAAATGAATTTATGAAAACATTGGTCGGTGTAATATATCTTCCCCAGGGTAACTTTTCTAATTATGAGCATATTTGGGCAGATGTGTCTGTTGGATATGAACATTTCATTCTCATGGGTGACTTTAATGTAAACCTCTTTAGAAATGCTGATGTTGTTAGAAATTTTTGTAATTTAAGAAACTTTGAAATTGTGCATAACAGTTATCCCACACATTATAATAATATTAGCGATACGTTAACACTTCTTGATTTTTTATAGTGTCAGATTATAATCTTGTTTCTTGTAAAGGTCAATTTCAGGTTCCGGCATTAAATTCTGGACACTCTCTTATCTATGTTTCATTTTTTCTTCCAACTTTCAGAAATTCTAATAACTTTACTTTTAGAGATTATAAAAAGTTAGACGTGGAGAGATGTTTACAGCATTTGCGGTCTATTGATTACTCTAATCTATATGAATCTTCAGATACAGACTCTGAAATGTTTACTTCCGTAGTTTATAATACTTTCGACGATTTTGATCCCATGAGTTCATTTAAGAGAAGGTCTGAAAAATGGATAGATCATTGTGAAATTGGATTATATAGACAGAAACGGGACTTTGTTTACCGTGCTTATGGAGAGAATAGATGTGAAGATACTTGGAGGGTTTGTTGTTACTTAAACAAGCTTAAATCGGTTATATGAAAGCATAGATCAAGAATGACTGCGAGAATTTTTGAAAGCTGTTCTCAATCGCAAATGTGGGCAAAATTAAGATCATTTGGTGCTACGAGTAACTGTTCGTTGACAAATCATGTCGATGTGGATGAGTTTAATTGTGCATTTATTTTACCACCTATAGTGAATGAGGCACAGATATTGTATTGATGAATCGGAACTATCTTATATTATTAATTCTATAAAATCTAACTCGGTTGGACAATATGGTGTCCCTATACGTTTCTTGAAGATTATTTATCCAGTCATTTCTCGTCATTTGTTACACGTAATGAACGTCATACTCACAACTTAAAATTTTCAAAAGATATGGAAAACTGCGCGTGTTATACCTCTTCCAAAGGTTTGAAATCCATCTTCTGTTTCAGACTTTAGACCGATAAGTATACTATAAATTTTTTCTGAAATTTTAGAAATTATAATGAGGGATCAAAAGAATTTGTATTTAGACCGTAATGGAAGGATATCTGATTTTCAGTCTGGTTGCAGGAAGAAATATAGTACAACTACTTTGATGTTGGATGTTACAGAGTGTATAAGAGAGAGCTTGGATAAGGGCGGTTTTGCTGCTGTTATATTTTTATACCCTCCAACACCATCAGTGGTGATAGAGGGAAAATATAAGTTTGTCATTCCGTGTGTATTACCAAGAAATATTCATCTGAGACCCAACAAAATATATATATTCTGGGTCCTTATGAAATTCTGAGTCGATTTAGCTATGTCCGTCTGTCCGTCCGTCCGTCTGTCTGTGTAAAACACGCTCACGTTAAAACGAAGCAATATAATTTAACCAAATACACCCAAAATATTCATTATTATCCGGTACAGTTTGGTATTGAAAATGAGCAAAATCGGTTCACATCGGGAAAAGTTATGAATCAAAATTTAAAACAACTCCGAAAAAATAAGCATTTTTTACATATTCTAATGTAATTTTCTCCAAAATTATGCAAGATAATGAAACATGAAACTCATCATACATTTGTTTCTACACAAAATCTTGATTCACGCTGAAAATTGCCAGAATCGGTCCATAATTTCATATACCCCCCATACAAAAGTACATATTCCCGGAAAATTAGTTTTTTATTAATAACTTCCGTCAGAATGTTGATATCTTCACAAAATTTTACAAATTAGAGTGAAAAAATTTTCTGGATCAGTCCATAATTGGATATAGCTCCCATACAAGGTTCCCTCCCGAAAATCACTTAAACGCGCATAACTCATTACTAAATTAACATATCGATATAAAATTTAGAATAAGTATTGCTCATATGCACAGAAATATTACTGTGAAAGTTTTTTCCGATCGGTCCATAATTGGTCATAGCTCCCATACAAGGTCCCCTTCCGATAATCACATAAACGCACATAACTCATTACTAAATTAAGATATCCATACATTTAGCACAAATATTGCTCTTATATACATAAATTAAACTATAAAATTGTTTTGCGATCGGACCATATTTGGTCATAGCTCTCATACTAGGTCCCTTCCAGAAAATCACTTAATTGCACAATATTCATTGCCAAATAATGATATAGATAAAGAATTTTGAAATTTTGTCTTTATATACATAATTGGTCATAGCGCCTTTTACGAAAATCTCTTAAACGCACATTACTCATTACCAAATAAAGCTAGTGATACACAATTTGGCACAAATATTAGTTTGGTATACAAAAATTATATTTCAAGATTTTTTCACGATCGGTCCATAACATGGGTGCGGTCGGTCCCATGCAAGTTTCCCTTCAGAAAATCACTTGAACACACATTACTTATTACTAAATTACGATATAGATACAAAATTTACTGAAATATAGCTTTTATGTACAGAAATTTTGCTTAAAGAATTTTTTACGATCGGTTTATAATTGGTCATATCTCCCATACTAAGTCCTGCCCCTAAAAGCAATTTAACCGTATTTAACTAATTACATTATCAATTTGTGTAGAACAAAATTATATATATATATGTGTTTTGAAAATCCTTAAATCTTTAACACACATGCATACATGCACATTATTAAATATCGTTAAAGCATATCTTAGGGCGCTATAAAAATATAAAAGAAAATGGGGGTTTGTAATTGTTGAAGCGTATTTTTATACCCTCCACCACCATCAGTGGTGATAGAGGATATATATAACTTTGTCATTCCGTGTGTAACACCAAGAAATATTCATCTGAGACCCAACAAAGTATATATATTCTTGGACCTTATGAAATTCTGAGTCGATTTAGCTATGTCCGTCTGTCCGTCCGTCTGTCTGTCTGTCTGTATAAAACATTCTCACGTTAACACGAAGCAACAAAAATTATCGAAATTCACCTAAAATATTTATTATTGTCCTAGGCAGTTTGGTATTGAAAATAAGCAAAATCGGTTCACACCCGGAAATGTTATGAATCAAAATTTGAAACAACCTCGAAAAAAATAAGCATTTTTTACACATTCTGATGTAATTTTCTCGAAAACTATGCAAGATAATTCCATGAAAATCATCACACATTCGTTTCTACACAAGAGCTTGACTCCTGCTGAAAATTGCCAGAATCGGTCAACAATTTCATATACCTCGCATACAAAAGTACATATTCCCGGAAAATGGATTTTTTGTTAATAACTTCCGTCACAATTTCGAAATCTTTACAAAATTTTACAAATTAAAATTTTATGTGAATAGAATTCATTCAGAGAAAAAATTTTCTGGATCGGTCCATAATTGGACATAGCTCCCATACAAGGTCCCCTCCCGAAAATAACTTAAACGCAAATAATTCATTACTAAATTAAGACATCCATATAAAATTTGGTACAAGTATTGCTCTCACATACAGAAATATTACTGTGAAATTTTTGTTCCATCGATCCATAATTGGTCATAGCTCCCATACAAGGTCCCCTACCGAAAATCACTTAAACGCACATAACTCATTACAAAATTAAGATATCCACATATGCACGAAAATATTACTGTGATTTTTTTTTCCGATCGGTCCATAATTGGTTATAGCTCCCATACAAGGTCCCCTTCCGAAAATCACTTAAACGCACATAACTAATTACTAAACTAAGATATTTATATGAAGTTTAGCACAAGCATTGCTCATATACAGACAAATATTACTGTGAATTTGTTTTCCTATCGGTCCATAATTGATCATAGCTCCCAAAGTCCCTTTCAGAAAAACACTTAAAGGCACATAACACAT
This sequence comes from Lucilia sericata, assembly GCF_015586225.1. Taxonomy (NCBI): domain Eukaryota; kingdom Metazoa; phylum Arthropoda; class Insecta; order Diptera; family Calliphoridae; genus Lucilia; species Lucilia sericata. Next base: position 360,038 of record NW_023994391.1, on the reverse strand, counting down.
TATCAAATAGTGATACCCATAAAACATTTGGCATAAATACTACTTTTGTACACAGAAATGTTATTTGAGCATTTTTTCATGATCGGTCCAACTTTGGTCATAGCTCCCATACAAGGTTCCCTCCCGAAAATCACTTAAACGCACATAACTCATTACAAAATATTGATATCCATACATTTAGCAAAAATATTGCTCTTATATACATACATTAAACTATAAATATGTTTTACGATCGGTCCATATTTGGTCATAGCTATTATACTAGGTCCCCTCCAGAAAATCACTTAAATGCACAATATTCATTACCAAATAATGATATAGATACAGAATTTTTAAATTTTGTCTTTATATACATAATTGGTCATAGCTCCCATACAAGGTCCTTTTACGAAAATCTCTTAAACGCACATTACTCATTACCAAATAAAGCTATTGATAAAAAATTTGGCCCAAATATTAATTTTGTATACAAAAATTCTATTTCAAGATTTTTTCACGATCGGTTCATAACATAGGTGCGGTCGGTCCCATACAAGGTTCCCTTCAGAAAATCACTTAAACACACATTACTTATTACTAAATTACGATATAGATACAAAATTTGACTGAAATATAGCTTTTATGAACAGAAATTTTGCTTAAAAAATTTTTTACGATCGGTCTATAATTGGTCATATCTCCCATACTATGTCCTGCCCCTAAAAGCGCTTTAACCGTAGTTAACTCGTTGCATTATCAATTTGTGTAGAACAAAATTATATATATTTATTTTGAAAATCCTTAAATCTTTTACACACATGCATACATGCAAATTACTAAATATCGCTAAGCGCTATAAAAATATAATGTTCAATAAATCATGGAATTGTAAAAGATTTAAGCTGTTTAAATCTTTGTATTTTTTCTATTCAAGACATGAGAAAACTTATTTCTACAAATATTTGATCAATTAGAAAAGTATTAATATATGTATAAGTAGCTGGTGGAGGGTACTTAAGATTCGGCTCAGCCGAATATAGCACTCTGACTTGTTTTTAATTTATTATTTAACAACAACAGAACTAACTATTTCAAAAAGAAAAAAACTCCGTTAACTTTTCTACAAATCAAAACATAAACACAAAACAAAACAACACAAACTGTACATGGACAAAAGCAGAAGTATTAACAAACAGAAACAAGAAAAAGCAAATAATTGAAAATATTTCGTTCAAAAAATAATTTAAATTCTGCTCATACACTGTAATAAACACACACTTTAATAAATTTAAAAAGAAGATATTTCTTACATTGAAAATGTATTAATTAATTAAAATCACTTTATAGATTTATATTTATAATAAAAATCTTTTTATACCCTCCACCACCATCAGTGGTGATAGAGGGTATATATAACTTTGTCATTCCGTGTGTAACACTAAGAAATATTCATCTGAGACCCAACAAAGTATATATATTCTGGGTCCTTATGAAATTCTGAGTCGATTTAGCTATGTCCGTCTGTCTGTCCGTCCGTCTGTCTGTGTAAAACACGCTCACGTTAAAACGAAGCAATATAATTTAACCAAATTCACCCAAAATATTCACTATTATCCGGTACAGTTTGGTATTGAAAATGAGCAAAATCGGTTCACATCGGGAAAAGTTATGAATCAAAATTTAAAACAACTCTGAAAAAAATAAGCATTTTTTACACATTCTGATGTAATTTTCTCGAAAACTATGCAAGATATTTTCATGAAAGTCATCATACGTTTGTTTCTACACAAGATATTGATTCCTGCTGAAAATTGCCAGAATCGGTCCATAATTTCATATACCTCCCATATAAAAGTACATATTCCCGGAAAATGACTTTTTTGTTAATAACTTCCGTTAGAACGTTGATATCTTCACAAAATTTTACAAATTAAAATCTTATGTCAATAGAATTCATTGGGAGAAAACATCTTTTGGATCGGTCCATAATTGGACATAGCTCCCATACAAGGTCCCTTAAAGCACATAACTCATTAGTAAATTAAGATATCCATATAAAATTTGGTACAAGTATTGCTCTCATATACAGAAATATTTTTATGCAATTTTTTTGCGATCGGTCCATAATTGGTCATAGCTCCCATACAAGAACCCTTAACGAAAATCACTTAAACGCACATAACTCATTACTAAATTAAGATATCCATATAAAATATGGAATAGGTATTGCTAATATGCACAGAAATATTACTATGAAATATTTTTCCGATCGGTCCATAATTGGTCATAGCTCCCATACAAGGTCCCTTCCCGAAAATTACTTAAACGCACATAACTCATTACTTAATCAAGATATCCATATAAAATTTGGTACAATTATTGCTCTCATATACAGAAATATTACTATGAAATTTTTTTCCGATCGGCCCACAATTGGTCATAGCTCCCATACAAGGACCCTTGCCGAAAATAAGTTAAACGCGCATAACTCATTACTAAATCAAGATATCCATATAAAATTTGTTACAAGTATTGCTCATATGCACAGAAATATTACTATGAAATTTTTTTCCGATCGGTCCATAATTGGTCATAGCTCCCATACAAGGTCCCCTGCCGAAAATCACTTAAACACACATAACTCATTACTAAATTAAAATATCCATATAAAGTTTGGTATAGCTCTCATATATAGAAATATTACTATGAATTTTATTTCCGATCGGTCCATAATTGGTCACAGCTCCCATACAAGGTCACCTCCCGAAAATCACTTAAATGCACAATATTCATTGCCAAATAATGATATAGATACAGAATTTTGAAATTTTGTCTTTATATACATAATTTGTCCTAGGTCCTTTTACGAAAATCTCTTAAACGCACATTACTCATACCAAATAAAGCTATTGATACAAAATTTGGCACAAATATTAGTTTGGTATACAAAAATTCTATTTCAAGATTTTTTCATGATCGGTCTATAACATGGGTGCGGTCGGTCCCATGCAAGTGTCCCTTCAGAAAATCACTTGAACACACATTACTTATTACTAAATTACGATATAGATACAAAATTTGACTGAAATATAGTTTTTATGTTCAGAAATTTTGCTTAAAGAATATTTTACGATCGGTCTATAATTGGTCATATCTAACATACTAGGTCCGCCCCTAAAAACAATTTGTGTAGAACAAAATTATATATATGTATTTTGAAAATCCTTAAATCTTTCACACACATGCATACGTGCACATTATTAAATATCGCTAAAGCATATCTAAGGGCGCTATACAAATATAAAAGAAAATGGGGTTTGTAATGTTCAACAAATCTTGGAATTGTAACAGATTTAAGCTGTTTAAATCTTGGTGTTGTTCTATTTAAAACATGAGAAAACTTATTTCTAAAAATATTTGATCAATTAAAAAACTATTAATATAAAAGTATGTAGCTGGTGGAGGGTATTTAAGATTCGGCTCAGCCGAATATAGCACTCTAACTTGTTATATTTTCTAAGAATATTTTTTACACTTTTATTCACGTCTTATCTAAACAAATGCAACTCGATGACTAAACATTTTATATTATGTAATTTAAAATGTGTTTTTTTTTTTCGGAAAAGACTCGGTAAAACTGCCGATTTCAATAGTCTTTGCAATACAACCTGCTTCCTTGTAAGGGACAAGAGTAAGCTTAAATATTATTTAAATACTTCACTTACAACCTGCTTCTCTGTAAGGGATAGTAGTAAGCTTTTAATTTTTTTCAGCATACATTGTAGAATTACTCCTATCATTGGTATTCCCTTATTTCCTGCTTCTCAGTAAGGCTTAATAGTAAGCAAATACAGATGCAGTTAGTTCCCTTTTTAGCTTCCTAAAGTCTAAAATTTTTTTACTGGGAAACCACTCAACAATAAAAGTGTGTAAAAAATACGCTTCTTACATTTTGGTCCTTCGGACCGGATCAGTGACGTATAGAAATCACTGTCCGTTAAAAGAAAAATGAAAAACAAAAACCAAATAAATATTAACTAAAAAAGAAGTTAATATTTATAAGCATTGATCACTGCTTACAACAGTGGTCAAAATAAAACTAAAAATCTTGTATTGGTGCGGAAACCAATCAAGATTTTAAAAATAAATTTGAAATAAAATTTATTATCAACAAAAACCTGGAAATCTATAACAGATTCCAAAAATCTAAAAAAATTATCTTAATAAATATAAGCTAATATCCATAAGCGTTGGCCACGGCTTCAGACAGTGGTCAAAATAAAACAAAATTAACTTTCAACAGTGCACAGTGGGGCAGAAACGAAATTTTTTGGAAATAAATCTGGCATTTCTAAACGGCTGATCCGATCGGAATAAAATTTGGCGTGAGCGTAGCCAAGGAGTATTCGAGTTTAAGTTTTGAAGATGAACCCTGCAGATGCCCCAGGGACGGCGCTGTGGCGGCTCAAAATAGGGTACCTACGACATGTAAAATTTTTAAACTCGTGCCATTTTTTTGTTTTTCATCCAAATACAAAGATTTTTATATTTTCTGAAAGCGCTCTTATAATATCCGAGTTATAGGCATTTAAAAATTTAGTGATACAAAATTTACCATACCTTGGTCCGCCTTTTTTGAATACCGGGCGTAATTTTGGACCAAATGGACTCAATTTTTTGTTAGTTAGACAACAAAATTTCCAATAATATACAAAAAATTTCAGATCAATATCATTTACAGATCCAAAAATATACGTTTTTTAATTTAAAAATTCAAAAAATTTTAGATTCTTGCCGTTTTTTTTGCCAAAAATGTGTCTTAACTCTTTTATTAATAAAATAGAATTTTCTTTAAGAACATATAACAATTTTATAGTTTTCTAAAAGGTATCTTTACGCAGAACGCTTTGGCGTAAAAAACTTGTCCTATTTTTTTAAAATGTTGCCACTGCGTCCTTCCGAATTTGACCTATTTTTTATCAAAACTTCAACTTTGGGCGACATGTTCTAAAATCCCAAAGCTGGGATCAGAAAACTGAAAGCAGTTTTGGAAACCTCAATATGTTTTCTATTTACTCCAAAAGAATTTTCCCAGCCCTGAAAGAAATGTGGACCCTATGGGCAAAAATGTAAAAATCCCATTTTTGGGATTTTCATTCCTATTTTTGGGAATTGCGGGATGCCCTTTGACCTTTTCAATTTTTTTTTTTGCATTTTCTTATTTCAAATAACAAATTTAACAAGCGTTGAAAATTTCATTGAGTTTTGTTCATAAATAAAGATTTTATCATATATTACATATTTGTTTAATATCTAAAACTATGATTTATATCAAAATTTTAATAGGGTCGCAGATAGCTACAACAATTTAGTCCATATTTATCCCTTAATATCTTTTTTTAGTTAGATATGGAAATTCTCGATTCTTTACAAAAATTTTCAAGCCAATATCTCAATTACATTCAAAAATATGTTCATTTAAACCTGTATCCTTTAATTTCATATTTTAGTATTAAATATGACAGAACACATTTAAATCTTATATTTACCTATTTTCTATTTGTTTTCTTATCCTTATAATTGAAAGGTCCTAATATGCTTAAACTTTCAGAAATTTATAACTATTTTTTACCTAAATTTTTTCGACAGATCATTTCGTTCTGTTTCGTTTATGATCATGTAGATAAAAGTATACAGGTAATGATAATTTCGATTCATTCACTAATAAGAAATATCAATGACTGAATTACATGTTATAGTAATATAGTCCTAAATGTTAATAGGTAGACAATTCGTAATTTTTTACTTTGGAATACCTGTATCGGAAATGACAAGAATTGGTATATAAGTAAACTTTTAAGATTTTAAGTACCATATTTAATAAATCTACAATGAAGATTACATTAAAGTACGAAGAGTTGTGTTCCGTTTTATGGAGTGTATCTTCAAAAGGGCCAGAAAGAATTGAAGACATTTCAAATTATATAAAAAGTACATATGGTGGAAAAGTAGACAAAACAGGCATATCAAAAATTGAAAACTTTTTGATGTAAAAAGTAAGTCTGTGTATGGAATTCAAAAGAAATTTCGATTAAAATTTTGTAGTTGGATGGAAACTACTACGGAAATCTCAACTTACAACACATCAACAGGAGCGCCTTGCAAGTCATACGAAGACTTATGTTCAAGGTCAAAAAAAAGAGGGTCACACAAAAACTTTTTTCAATCTCAAATGAGGAAATTGCTGATACATTTAACGAAATGCTGAAAAAGGAAAACCAACCTATGGATGCCGTACATATTGCAACTATTCTTCCTAATGCATCACCAAAACGACTTAAGCGAATTGTGGAAAGTATACCAACTCCAACATCACAATCAAATTTTACTGAAGAGGAAGCAATAGCGCTTATGTTGGAACTGGGTCTCAGTCGAAATAAGTACCAAATATTAAGGAAAGCTCTGCATGAAAAAGGACACAATATATTACCATCATACAAGGCGATCCAGGAAAAAAACAAACTATCCTACCATCACCTATTGCTGTTAATGATGTGGAAGCTTGTATTGATATATCATCTTTGCTCGAAAACACAGCATCAAGAATTGTGTCAGACTTTTCAGAAGACCAACTAAGGAAAATTCATAACTGTGATGTTGTCTTAATGTGTAAGTGGGGATGTGAGGGTTTATCAGCACTTCCAGAATACAAAAAAGCTTGTGGAAGTCGGACATTAGCAGACTACAAAAGTGTATTTATGTCATCATTAGTGCCATTACGAATTCGTTCATATTCCCTTAATCCATCATCGTCAAGCATCGGAAATTCATTTGAAGATATATGGATCAATACAACTCCGGGTTCAAAAAATTTTTGTAGACCCATTGGATTTGAATATATAAAGGAGTCAAAGAAAACAACAAAAGATTTAGTGGAATATTTAAAAGATGAAATAAATGCACTGGAGCCCATTTGCATAAAAATAAAGGAATTCTCTATTAACGTATCATATCAGCTAAGCTTAACAATGATTGATGGAAAGGTCAGCAATGCCATAACAGAAACTTCTTCCTTCTGGAGATGCTCAATATGTAATGAGAAAAAGTCGCAATTCTCAAATATAAACAAAAGCAGAAGTATTAATGAAGAAGTCCTGTCTTTCGGAATTTCACCACTTCATGCCAGAATACGATTTTTGGATTACTTTTTACACATAGCATACGACCTCAAATATAGAAGTGTGCCAGAGAATCTTACTAAATCAACAAAAAATAATGAAGAATTGAAAGAACTGAGAGCTGCGGAAAAAAGCAGAATCCAAGAAGAATTTAAAGTTCAGATGGGATTAAACATCGACAAACCACTTCCAAGTTGCGGTAGTACAAATGACGGTAATACGGCGAGAAGGTTTTTTCGTGATTTTGAAATTACTTCAAAAATAACTGGAATCGACAAGGAGTTGCTTCGAAGAGTTAACACTATTTTAATGGCACTGAATAGTAAACATAAAATTAATGGAAATCGATTTGGGGAATATACATCTGAAATTTCTAAATTACTTGTATCTCTGTATCCATGGAGGGAACTAACACCAACAGTACACAAAGTATTGTGTCATGGTCAAATAATAATTGAATCGAATATTCTTCCACTTGGAGAGTTAACAGAAGAAGCCCAGGAAGCGAGGAATCGAGATTTTAAGCATGTTCAACTATTCAGCTCAAGAAAATGCTCCAGGCAATCACAGAATGAAGATATTTTTAATAGTTTACTTCTATCTTCTGATCCTGTTCTTTCAACTATGCGAAAAAGATGGATTTGTTATGAAACTCTATCATCTCAAAACAAGGAAGATTTAAAGGACTTATATTACCTTCTGGATATGTATACCGATGTGACAGATTATTTTATAGAAAATAAGTAGTGTTAGGAATTAACTATATAAGTAGGTTGTAAGAATTAATTGTATTATGTTTAAGATAAACAGTTCAAATAAAAAAGCTATTATACTAACTGATGATATTGTATTAAATTGTTTTTTATATTTCGGTGGGCGGGAAAGGTGATTTGTGTGGGGTGATTTAGGTGTTGTTGTGCGTGGCTCATAATAAAATTATAATTTTTTTATTGTATATACGATGTTATAGTCTTTAATAAAATAATTAACTAAATAATTTTTAACAAGTAAGAGTGTTATATTCGGCTATGCCGAATCTTATATACCCACCATCAAATTACTGCCATATAAATAAACTTTGATATTTTGAATATTTTATTATTATATATCGATACTAATGTGAACATCACGGTAATATTTGAAATAGGTCTATTAATGGGGGTTCAACTATTGACAGTGCTCTTTCGAATTAAAAATACTAATTTGTATAGGGAGTAGGGTTATTTATACATATATGGATGAATTCTCATAAAAGTCGGTAGGAAGATTTCAGTTCAGTTTATGTCGAATTGCATTGCAGTATCCGTATTTTCAGGCAGTTAAAGTAATTTCCATAAGGGGACCTTGTATGGGGGAAAAGATTAATTATGAACCGATCATCCTTAAATCTCGTAGAACGAATCATATTCATGTAAAATTTCCAACCAGTAATGAGCATTGTAATCATTTTCGGTGGGGTAATTATGGACTGATCATCATAAAAATTGGTAGAGACTTATCAGTGTCGAATTCCATCGCTGTACTCGCATTTTTAAGCCAGTAATAAGCGTTAAAGTATTTTTCTGATGGGGACCTTAAATGGGTAGGGTCAATTATGGGTCGACCCCCACAACATTTTGTAGAGAGATGTTAAATCAAACAAAACTAGTTTATGTCGAATTTCATTGATCTACTAGCATTTTTAAGCCAGTACTGAGTTTTAAAGTCATTTTCTGAAGGGGCCTTATATGGGGGAGGGCCAATTATAGACCGATCCTCGTAAAATTTTGTAGAACAATCTTGGTTCATACAGGTCACGTTTATATAGAATTTCATCGCTTTACTCGTTTAAGCCAGTAATGAGCGTTAAATTATTTTTCTGATGTGGACCTTATATGTGGGGGGGGGGGGGGGTTGTTCAGTTAAGGCCCGATCCACAAAAAATTTGGTTAAGTGATTTTGGCTTGCAAGGAACTTACTTGAGTCGAATTTCATTGCTATACTCGTTTTTTTTTTAAATCAGTAATGGGCCTTAAAGTCATTTTCTGAAGGGGACCTTATATGGGGGGTAGGGTCAATTATGGACCGATCCACATAAAATTTATTGGAGAGAATTTCACTCGTATAAAATTTACTTATATCAAATTTCATCGCTATACTCGTAGTTTTACGCCAATAATGAGCGTTAAAGTCATTTTATGGAGGGGACCTTATATGGGGGGTAGGGTCAATTATGGACCGATCCACATATAGTTTGGTGGAGAGATATTGGCTTGCATGAAACTTACGTGTGGCAAATTTCATCTCTATATTCGTATGTTTAAGCCAGTAATCAGCATTATAGTCATTTTCAAAAGGGGACCATTTTATTGGGGGGGTAGGGCCAATTATGGACCGATCCACATACAATTTTGTAGAGAGATTTTGGCTCATATAAAACATACTTCTGTGAAATTTCATTGCTATACTCGTATTTTTACGCCAATAATGAGCGTTGAAGTAATTTTATGGAGGGAACCTTATATGGGGGGTAGGGTCAATTATGGACCGATCCACATAGAATTTTGTGGAGAGATTTTTACTCGTATAGAACTTACTTATGTCAAATTTCATCGCTATACTTGTATTTTTACGCCAATAATGAGCGTTAAAGTCATTTTCTGAAGGGGACCTTATATGCGGGGTAGGGTCAATTATGGACCGATCCACATATAGTTTGGTGAAGAGATATTGGCTTGCATGAAACCTATGTGAGTCAAATTTCATCGCTATATTCGTATGTTTAAGCCGGTAATCAGAATTATAGTAATTTTCAAAAGGGGGCCTTATATGGGGGTTAGGGCCAATTGTGGTCCTATGTACGACATAATTCAGAATTTTATTTCGGAGGTCAAAAAACTGACTTATGCGAAATTTTGTGCCATTTGCTTCATAAACAACGAATTTGTGAATGTTTGAAGCTCTTTATACAATATTCCGGGGGGTACATTTGTATGGGGGCTATGTGAAATCGTTGACCGATTTTGCCCATTTTCAATACCAAACATTTCTGATCAATAAAAAATATTTTGGGAAAATTTCATCTCAATATCTCTTTTTTTGTGGACGCTATCGTGCCAACAACAGACAGACGGACGGACATAGCTAGATAGATAGTCTTAGAATCTAACGAGGTCCCAGAATATATATACTTTATGGGGTCTGTGAACAATATTTCGATGTGTTACACACGGAATGACAAAATCAATATACCCCCCATCTTTTTTGATGGTGGGTATAAAAACAATCATTGGAAATCTAAACAGATTCCGATTCTAAAATAAAACCAAACATGTAAGAGTGTTATATTCGGCTATGCCGAATCTTATATACCCACCATCAAACCTCGTTTGACTCGAATCTAAAGGGGACCTTATATGGGGGGGGAAGGGTCAATTACGGACCGATCCTCATAAAAGTTTGCATAGTGATTTTGCATCATAAGAAACTTACTTATGTCGAATTTCATCGCTTTATTCGTATTTTTAAAGAAGTTAGTACTGTTAAAACTGCTTTTCGAGGGGCCACTTGTATGAGGCTATCCGAAAACGTGGAACGATATTGCCCATTTTCAATACCAAACAAACCTTACCTTTAAGAAATATTTATGTGAAATTTCAACCCTCTAGTTCTTTCCGGACGGATAGACGGACAGACATGGTTAGATCGTCTTAGAATTTAATGAGGACCCAGAATATATATACTTTTGTGGGTCTATGACCAATATTTCCATGTGTTACTAACGGAATGACAAAACCAATATACCCCCATCTTTTTTGATGGTGGGTATAAAAACAAAGCAAGAAAATGTTAAGCGAAGAATGCTTAAAGCAGCTAGAGCGGCAGCATCAACTATTTCAAATAAAAATTGATGAAATGTTTAAAGATTTCAGAACTAGCATTTTGAAATGTCAATCTATAGACTCAGCTGATGAGGAGAAAGCTCATCAGAAAGACGAAGAAGAAAGTACCATAGATACAAATGAAAAACATTTTGAAGAGGGATATACGGATGTGGTTGAGTTTATAATTTATGATCCTAACTTAAAAAAAAAACACAGAGGAAGTAAAGAAGCATTCAGGTGGTTCCGAGGATGATTCTTTAAATCAAACTGGTGTTGCGTTTGAAGCCGAAGAAGGTGCATTAGCCAGAAATGAAGAAAATTTTGAAGAACTTCTATCGATGAAGAAGCAGATGGCGGTGATGACAATCAAGATGCAGAAGAAAAATCAAATTTGGATAAAGATAGAGATGGTCCTTTAAAATTAGAAGGTGAACATGAAAACGATGATACTGGTATTGTCCTGGAAACTGTTGAGAAGAAAATAAGCGAGAAGGAGACTGCAGCTATCGATGATGAAGGAATAGATGGTGCCGCAGAAGACTCCGATGATAGAGAAGAAAGACAACAAGAAGAAAAACTAAAAATAGAAAAGCCTGGAGAAGAGAAGACGGCCAAATTGTGGTCATGTGTGCCAGGGTATTTTTGTCACAAGTCCGGAAAAGGAAGCAAACCAAGGATTCTTTTGTGGATAAAATAATAAGTTATTATTAAGCATTTTACAATAAAAGTATGTAAAAAAAATACGCTTCAACAATTACAAACCCCATTTTCTTTTATATTTTTATAGCGCCCTAAGATATGCTTTAACGATATTTAATAATGTGCATGTATGCATGTGTGTTAAAGATTTAAGGATTTTCAAAACACATATATATATATATAATTTTGTTCTACACAAATTGATAATGCAATTAGTTAAATACGGTTAAATTGCTTTTAGGGGCAGGACTTAGTATGGGAGATATGACCAATTATAAACCAATCGTAAAAATTCTTTAAGCAAAATTTCTGTACAGAAAAGCTATATTTCAGTAAATTTTGTATCTATATCGTAATTTAGTAATAAGTAATGTGTGTTCAAGTGATTTTCTGAAGGGACACTTGCATGGGACCGACCGCACCCATGTTATGGACCGATCGTGAAAAAATCTTGAAATATAATTTTTGTGTACCAAACTAATATTTGTGCCAAATTTTGTATCAATAGCTTTATTTGGTAATGAGTAATGTGCGTTTAAGAGATTTTCGTAAAAGGCGCTATGACCAATTATGTATATAAAGACAAAATTTCAAAATTCTTTATCTATATCATTATTTGGCAATGAATATTGTGCAATTAAGTGATTTTCTGGAAGGGACCTTGTATGAGAGCTATGACCAAATATGGTCCGATCGCAAAACAATTTTATAGTTTAATTTATGTATATAAGAGCAATATTTGTGCTAAATGTATGGATATCTTAATTTAGTAATGAGTTATGTGCGTTTATGTGATTATCGGAAGGGGACCTTGTATGGGAGCTATGACCAATTATGGACCGATCGGAAAAAACTTTCACAGTAATATTTCTGTGCATATGAGCAATACTTATTCTAAATTTTATATCGATATGTTAATTTAGTAATGAGTTATGCGCGTTTAAGTGATTTTCGGGAGGGAACCTTGTATGGGAGCTATATCCAATTATGGACTGATCCAGAAAATTTTTTCACTCTAATTTGTAAAATTTTGTGAAGATATCAACATTCTGACGGAAGTTATTAACAAAAAACTAATTTTCCGGGAATATGTACTTTTGTATGGGAGGTATATGAAATTATGGACCGATTCTGGCAATTTTCAGCAGGAATCAATATCTTGTGCAGAAACGAACGTATGATGACTTTCATGAAATTATCTTGCATAGTTTTCGAGAAAATTACATCAGAATGTGTAAAAAATGCTTATTTTTTTCGGAGTTGTTTTAAATTTTGATTCATAACTTTTCCCGATCTGAACCGATTTTGCTCATTTTCAATATCAAACTGTACCGGATAATAGTGAATATTTTGGGTGAATTTGGTTAAATTATATTGCTTCGTTTTAACGTGAGCGTGTTTTACACAGACAAACAGACGGACGGACGGACGGACGGACATAGCTAAATCGACTCAGAATTTCATAAGGACCAAGAATATATATACTTTGTTGGGCCTCAGATGAATATTTCTTGGTGTTACACACGGAATGACAAAGTTATATATACCATCTATCACCACTGATGGTGCTGGAGGGTATAACAAAAATTATATATGATATTGATTGGATGATACGCACATTTTTATGTTCACTTTTTGAAAAACTCCAAATTTCTAGGCTAAATATAAAAAAACATGAACCGATTTTCAAGAAATTTGACCAAATCCGAATAAATACACCTATAGCACTAATTTCGGGCCTGTTGTGATCTTAAAGAAATCCAATGACCTTTTTCCGTCCACAAAAACAAGTCAGAGTGCTATATTCGGCTGAGCCGAATCTTAAGTACCCTCCACCAGCTACTTATACATATATTAATACTTTTCTAATTGATCAAATATTTGTAGAAATAAGTTTTCTCATGTCTTGAATAGAAAAAATACAAGGATTTAAACACCTTAAATCTATTACAATTCCATGATTTATTGAACATTACAAACACCATTTTCTTTATATTTTTATAGCGCACAGTGGGGCAGAAACGGAATTTTTTGGAAATAAATCTGGCATTTCTAAACGGCTGATCCGATCGGGATAAAATTTGGCGTGAGCGTAGCCAAGGAGTATTCGAGTTTAAGTTTTGTAGATGAACCCTGCAGATGCCCCAGGGACGGCGCTGTGGCGGCTCAAAATAGGGTACCTACGACATGTAAAATTTTTAAACTCGTGCCATTTTTTTGTTTTTCACCCGAATACAAAGATTTATATTTTCTGAAAGCGCTCGACGAGATCTTGAAAAAACATGCTTGGACATACTACTTATCTCTTATAATATCCGAGTTATAGGCATTTAAAAGTTTAGTGATACAAAATTTACCATACCTTGGTCCGCCTTTTTTGAATACCGGGCGTAATTTTGGACCAAATGGACTCAATTTTTTGTTAGTTAGACAACAAAATTTCCAATAATATACAAAAAATTTCAGATCAATATCATTTACAGATCCAAAAATATACGTTTTTTAATTTAAAAATTCAAAAAATTTTAGATTCTTGCCGTTTTTTTGCCAAAAATGTGTCTTAACTCTTTTATTAATAAAATAGAATTTTCTTTAAGAGCATATAACAATTTTATAGTTTTCTAAAAGGTATCTTTACGCAGAACGCTTTGGCGTAAAAAACTTGTCCTATTTTTTTAAAATGTTGCCACTGCGTCCTTCCGAATATGACCTATTTTTTATCAAAACTTCAACTTTGGGCGACATGTTCTAAAATCCCAAAGCTGGGATCAGAAAACTGAAAGCAGTTTTGGAAACCTCAATATGTTTTCTATTTACTCCAAAAGAATTTTCCCAGCCCTGAAAGAAATGTGGACCCTATGGGCAAAAATGTAAAAATCCCATTTTTGGGATTTTCATTCCTATTTTTGGGAATTGCGGGATGCCCTTTGACCTTTTCAATTTCTTTTTTTTGCATTTTCTTATTTGAAATAACAAATTTAACAAGCGTTGAAAATTTCATTTCCTTTTCCTTTAATTTCATATTTTTCATATTTTAGTATTAAATATGACAGCACATATTTAAATCTTATATTTACCTATTTTCTATTTGTTTGCTTATTCTTATAATTGAAAGGTCCTATTATGCTTAAATTTTCAGAAATTTATAACTATTTTTTACCTAAATTTTTTCGACAGATCGTTTCGTTTATGATCATGATTCATCGATTCATTCACTAATAAGAAATATCAATGACTGAATTACAGGTTATAGTAATATAGTCCTAAATGTTAATAGGTAGACAATTAGTAATTTTTTACTTTGGATCCACTTACGATCCAGAAAAAAAAAACAAACTATCCTACCATCACCTATTGCTGTTAATGATGTGGAAGCTTGTATTGATATATCATCTTTGCTCGAAAACACAGCATCAAGAATTGTGTCAGACTTTTCAGAAGACCAACTAAGGAAAATTTATAACTGTGATGTTGTCTTAATGTGTAAGTGGGGATGTGAGGGTTTATCAGCACTTCCAGAATACAAAAAAGCTTGTGGAAGTCGGACATTAGCAGACTACAAAAGTGTATTTATGTCATCATTAGTGCCATTACGAATTCGTTCATATTCCCTTAATCCATCATCGTCAAGCATCGGAAATTCATTTGAAGATATATGGATCAATACAACTCCGGGTTCAAAAAATTTTTGTAGACCCATTGGATTTGAATATATAAAGGAGTCAAAGAAAACAACAAAAGATTTAGTGGAATATTTAAAAGATGAAATAAATGCACTGGAGCCCATTTGCATAAAAATAAAGGAATTCTCTATTAACGTATCATATCAGCTAAGCTTAACAATGATTGATGGAAAGGTCAACAATGCCATAACAGAAACTTCTTCCTTCTGGAGATGCTCAATTTGTAATGAGAAAAAGTCGCAATTCTCAAATATAAACAAAAGCAGAAGTATTAATTAAGAAGTCCTGTCTTTCGGAATTTCACCACTTCATGCCAGAATACGATTTTTGGATTACTTTTTACACATAGCATACGACCTCAAATATAGAAGTGTGCCAGAGAATCTTACTAAATCAACAAAAAATAATGAAGAATTGAAAGAACTGAGAGCTGCGGAAAAAAGCAGAATCCAAGAAGAATTTAAAGTTCAGATGGGATTAAACATCGACAAACCACTTACAAGTTGCGGTAGTACAAATGACGGTAATACGGCGAGAAGGTTTTTTCGTGATTTTGAAATTACTTCAAAAATAACTGGAATCGACAAGGAGTTGCTTCGAAGAAAAAGGAAAATTCATAACTGTGATGTTGTCTTAATGTGTAAGTGGGGATGTGAGGGTTTATCAGCACTTCCAGAATACAAAAAAGCTTGTGGAAGTCGGACATTAGCAGACTACAAAAGTGTATTTATGTCATCATTAGTGCCATTACGAATTCTTTCATATTCCCTTAATCCATCATCGTCAAGCATCGGAAATTCATTTGAAGATATATGGATCAATACAACTCCGGGTTCAAAAAATTTTTGTAGACCCATTGGATTTGAATATATAAAGGAGTCAAAGAAAACAACAAAAGATTTAGTGGAATATTTAAAAGATGAAATAAATGCACTGGAGCCCATTTGCATAAAAATAAAGGAATTCTCTATTAACGTATCATATCAGCTAAGCTTAACAATGATTGATGGAAAGGTCAACAATGCCATAACAGAAACTTCTTCCTTCTGGAGATGCTCAATTTGTAATGAGAAAAAGTCGCAATTCTCAAATATAAACAAAAGCAGAAGTATTAATTAAGAAGTCCTGTCTTTCGGAATTTCACCACTTCATGCCAGAATACGATTTTTGGATTACTTTTTACACATAGCATACGACCTCAAATATAGAAGTGTGCCAGAGAATCTTACTAAATCAACAAAAAATAATGAAGAATTGAAAGAACTGAGAGCTGCGGAAAAAAGCAGGCAATCACAGAATGAAGATATTTTTAATAGTTTACTTCTATCTTCTGATCCTGTTCTTTCAACTATGCGAAAAAGATGGATTTGTTATGAAACTCTATCATCTCAAAACAAGGAAGATTTAAAGGACTTATATTACCTTCTGGATATGTATACCGATGTGACAGATTATTTTATAGAAAATAAGTAGTGTTAGGAATTAACTATATAAGTAGGTTGTAAGAATTAATTGTATTATGTTTAAGATAAACAGTTCAAATAAAAAAAGCTATTATACTAACTGATGATATTGTATTAAATTGTGTTTTATATTTCGGTGGGCGGGAAAGGTGGTTTTTGTGGGGTGATTAAGTGTTGTTGTGCGTGGCTCATAATAAAATTATAATTTTTTTTATTGTATATACAATGTTATAGTCTTTAATAAAATAATTAACTAAATAATTTAAACAAAATGTCCAAATATTTTATTCAACACCAAATGTATGTTCTGTCATACTTAATACTAAAATATGAAAAAGATGAAATTAAGGGACACAGGTTTAAATGAACATATTTTTGAATGTAATTGAGATATTGGCTTGAAATTTTTTGTAAAGGGTATCTAACTAAAAAATGATATTAAGGGATAAATATGGATTAAATTGTTGTAGCTATCTGCGACCCTATTAAAATTTTGATATAAATCATAGTTTTAGAAATTTAACAAATATGTAATATAAGACAAAATCTTTATTTATGAACAAAACTCAATGAAATTTTTAACGCTTGTTAAATTTGTCATTTCAAATAAGAAAATGCAAAAAAAAATTGAAAAGTTCAAAGGGCATTCCGCAATTCCCAAAAATAGGAATGAAAATCCCAAAAATGGGATTTTTTACATTTTTGCCCATAGGGTCCACATTTCTTTCAGGGCTGGGAAAATACTTTTGGAGTAAATAGAAAACATATTGAGGTTTCCAAAACTGCTTTCAGTTTTCTGATCCCAGCTTTGGGATTTTAGAACATGTCGCCCAAAGTTGAAGTTTTGATAAAAAATAGGTCATATTCGGAAGGACGCAGTGGCAACATTTTAAAAAAATAGGACAAGTTTTTTACGCCAAAGCGTTCTGCGTAAAGATACCTTTTAGAAAACTATGAAATTGTTATATGTTCTTAAAGAAAATTATATTTTATTAATAAAAGAGTTAAGACACATTTATGGCAAAAAAAAACGGCAAGAATCTAAAATTTTTTGAATTTTTAAATTAAAAAACGTATATTTTTGGATCTGTAAATGATATTGATCTGAAATTTTTTGTATATTATTGGAAATTTTGTTGTCTAACTAACAAGAAAAAATTGAGTCCATTGGTACAAAATTACGCCCGGTATTCAAAAAAAGGCGGACCAAGGTATGGTAAATTTTGTATCACTAAATTTTTAAATGCCTATAACTCGGATATTATAATATAATATAATAATAGTATGTATTTGGGTGAAAAACAAAAAAATGGCACGAGTTTAAAAATTTTACATGTCGTAGGTACCCTACTTTGAGCCGCCACAGCGCCGTCCCTGGGGCATCTGCAGGGTTCATCTTCAAAACTTAAACTCGAATACTCCTTGGCTACGCTCACGCCAAATTTATCCGATCGGATCAGCCGTTTAGAAATGCCAGATTTATTTCCAATGTATGTATGTATGTATGTATGTATGTATGTATGTATGTATGTATGTATGTATGTATGTATGTATGTATGTATGTATGTATGTATGTATGTATGTATGTATGTATGTATGTATATATGTATGTATGATGTATGTTTGTATGTTTGTATGTTGTATGTTTGTATGTTTGTATGTATGTATGTATGTATGTAGTATGTATGTATGTATGTATGTATGTATGTATGTATGTATGTATGTATGTATGTATGTATGTATGTATGTATGTATGTATGTATGTATGTATGTATGTATGTATGTATGTATGTATGTATGTATGTATGTATGTATGTATGTATGTATGTATGTATGTATGTATGTATGTATGTATGTATGTATGTATGTATGTATGTATGTATGTATGTATGTATGTATGTATGTATGTATGTATGATGTATGTATGTATGTATGTATGTATGTATGTATGTATGTATGTATGTATGTATGTATGTATGTATGTATGTATGTATGTATGTATGTATGTATGTATGTATGTATGTATGTATGTATGTATGTATGTATGTATGTATGTATGTATGTATGTATGTATGTATGTATGTATGTATGTATGTATGTATGTAGTATGTATGTATGTATGTATGTATGTATGTATGTATGTATGTATGTATGTATGTATGTATGTATGTATGTATGTATGTATGTATGTATGTATGTATGTATGTATGTATGTATGTATGTATGTATGATGTATGTATGTATGTATGTATGTATGTATGTATGTATGTATGTATGTATGTATGTATGTATGTATGTATGTATGTATGTATGTATGTATGTATGTATGTATGTATGTATGTATGTATGTATGTATGTATGTATGTACAGTAGTTTTCCGATTTAACGACCATTCAATTCTACGAACATCGCATTTAACGAACAAGCTAATTTTTCCTATTGGCTACCTTAACGAACAAAACTAGTTTTTTGTACTCTGTTTAACGAACTAATAAAAATATTATTATTTAAATGAAGATAAAATGACATTTATCAAAAATAACAAATAACATAAGTTGTAGCGGTGCTTTTATACCCAAAACTGTAACACATTCTGGATTCTTATTAAATTTTAGTTCGATGTAGCTATGTCCGTCCGTCCTTCAGATAATGACTTTAACGCTCATTACTCGCTTAACAATACGAGTACGCCGATGAAATTCGATTCAAATATGTTCTATACTAACCGAAATCTCTAACAAATCTTATGGGAATCGGTCCATAATTGACTTTACCCTCCATATCAGGCCCCCTTAAGAAAATTACTTCAACGCTCATTACTCGCTTAAAAATACGAATATGTCGATGAACTTCGAGAAATAACTTTAACGCTCATGACTGAATTAAAAATACAGCGATGAAATTCGACACAAATATGGTTTGAAGGTGGGTATATAAGATTCGGAAATTTGTGTTTTGTGCTATTTTTATAAAAAAAAGAATTAATTTTTATAAAATACATTTAAAAAATATTTTATGTACCTATTTTTAATTATTTTCCTACCAAAAACCCACGTTTTAGTTAGTACTGCATATAACGAACTTTTCAATTTTACGAACAGGCCCTGACAACATATGGGTTCGTTAAATCGGAAAACTACTGTATGTATGTATGTATGTATGTATGTATGTATGTATGTATGTATGTATGTATGTATGTATGTATGTATGTATGTATGTATGTATGTTATGTATGTAGATGTATGTATGTATGTATGTTATGTATGTATGTATGTATGTATGTATGTATGTATGTATGTATGTATGTATGTATGTGTATGTATGTATGTAGTATGTAGTAGTATGTATGTATGTATGTATGTATGTATGTATGATGTATGATGTATGTATGTAGTATGTATGTATGTATGTATGTATGTATATGTGTAGTGTATGTATGTATGTATGTATGTAGTATGTATGTATGTATGTATGTATGTAATGTATGTATGTATGTATGTATGTATGTTGTATGTATGTATGTATGTATGTATGTATGTATGTATGTAGTATGTATGTATGTAGTATGTATGTATGTATGTATGTATGTATGTATGTATGTATGTATGTATGTATGTATGTATGTATGTATGTATGTATGTATGTATGCATGTATGTATGTATGTATGTAGTATGTATGTATGTATGTATGTATGTATGTATGTAGTATGTATGTATGTATGATGTATGTATGTATGTATGTATGTAGTATGTATGTATGTATGTATGTATGTATGTATGTATGTATGTATGTATGTATGTATGTATGTATGTATGTATGTATGTATGTATGTATGTATGTATGTATGTATGTATGTATGTATGTCTGTATGTATGTATGTATGTATGTATGTATGTATGTATGTATGTATGTATGTATGTATGTATGTATGTATGTATGTATGTATGTATGTATGTATGTATGTATGTATGTATGTATGTATGTATGTATGTATGTATGTATGTATGTATGTATGTATGTATGTATGTATGTATGTATGTATGTATGTATGTATGTATGTATATGTATGTATGTATGTATGTATGTATGTATGTATGTATGTATGTATGTATGTATGTATGTATGTATGTATGTATGTATGTATGTATGTATGTATGTATGTATGTATGTATGTATGTATGTATGTATGTATGTATGTATGTATGTATGTATGTATGTATGTATGTATGTATGTATGTATGTATGTATGTATGTATGTATGTATGTATGTATGTATGTATGTATGTATGTATGTATGTATGTATGTATGTATGTATGTATGTATGTATGTATGTATGTATGTATGTATGTATGTATGTATGTATGTATGTATGTATGTATGTAGTATGTATGTATGTATGTATGTATGTATGTATGTATGTATGTATGTATGTATGTATGTATGTATGTATGTATGTATGTATGTATGTATGTATGTATGTATGTATGTATGTATGTATGTATGTATGTATGTATGTATGTATGTATGTATGTATGTATGTATGTATGTATGTATGTATGTATGTATGTATGTATGTATGTATGTATGTATGTATGTATGTATGTATGTATGTATGTATGTATGTATGTATGTATGTATGTATGTATGTATGTATGTATGTATGTATGTATGTATGTATGTATGTATGTATGTAGTATGTATGTATGTATGTATGTATGTATGTATGTATGTATGTATGTATGTATGTATGTATGTATGTATGTATGTATGTATGTATGTATGTATGTATGTATGTATGTATGTATGTATGTATGTATGTATGTATGTCTGTATGTATATGTATGTATGTATGTATGTATGTATGATGTATGATGTATGTATGTATGTATGTATGTATGTATGATGTATGTATGTATGTATGTATGTATTGTATGTATGTATGTATGTATGTATGTATGTATGTATGTATGTATGTATGTATGTATGTATGTATGTATGTATGTATGTATGTATGTATGTATGTATGTATGTATGTATGTACAGTAGTTTTCCGATTTAACGACCATTCAATTCTACGAACATCGCATTTAACGAACAAGCTAATTTTTCCTATTGGCTCCTTAACGAACAAAACTAGTTTTTTGTACTCTGTTTAACGAACTAATAAAAATATTATTATTTAAATGAAGATAAAATGACATTTATCAAAAATAACAAATAACATAAGTTGTAGCGGTGCTTTTATACCCAAAACTGTAACACATTCTGGATTCTTATTAAATTTTAGTTCGATGTAGCTATGTCCGTCCGTCCTTCAGATAATGACTTTAACGCTCATTACTCGCTTAACAATACGAGTACGCCGATGAAATTCGATTCAAATATGTTCTATACTAACCGAAATCTCTAACAAATCTTATGGGAATCGGTCCATAATTGACTTTACCCTCCATATCAGGCCCCCCCTTAAGAAAATTACTTCAACGCTCATTACTCGCTTAAAAATACGAATATGTCGATGAACTTCGAGAAATAACTTTAACGCTCATGACTGAATTAAAAATACAGCGATGAAATTCGACACAAATATGGTTTGAAGGTGGGTATATAAGATTCGGAAATTTGTGTTTTGTGCTATTTTTATAAAAAAAGAATTAATTTTTATAAAATACATTTAAAAAATATTTTATGTACCTATTTTTAATTATTTTCCTACCAAAACCCACGTTTTAGTTAGTACTGCATATAACGAACTTTTCAATTTTACGAACAGGCCTGACAACATATGGGTTCGTTAAATCGGAAAACTACTGTATGTATGTATGTTGTATGTATGGTATGTATGTATGTATGTATGTATGTATGTAGTATGTATGTATGTAGTATGTATGTATGTATGTATGTATGTATGTATGTATGTATGTATGTATGTATGTAGGTATGTATGTATGTATGTATGTATGTATGTATGTATGTAGTATGTATGTATGTATGTATGTATGTATGTATGTATGTATATGTATGTATGTAATGTTATGTATGTATGTATGTATGTATGTATGTATGTACTGTATGTATGTATGTATGTATGTACTGTATGTATGTATGTATGTATGTATGTATGTATGTATGCTATGTATGTATGTATGTATGTATGTATGTATGTATGTATGTCTGATGTAGTATGTATGATGTATGTATGTATGTATGTAGTTATGTATGTATGTATGTAGTATTATGTATGTATGTATGTATGTATGTATGTATGTATGTATGTATGTATGTATGTATGTATGTATGTATCGTATGTATGTATGTATGTATGTATGTATGTGTATGTATGTATGTATGTATGTATGTAGTAGTATGTATGTATGTATTGTATGTATGTATGTATGTATGTATGTATTGTATGTATGTATGTATGATGTATGTATGTATGTATGTATGTATGATGTATGTATGTATGTATGTATGTATGTATGTATGTATGTATGTATGTATGTATGTATGTATGTATGTATGTATGTAGGTATGTATGTATGTATGTATGTATGTATGTATGTGTATGTATGTATGTATGTATGTATGTATGTATGTATGTATGTATGTATGTATGTATGTATGTATGTAGTATGTATGTATGTATGTATGTATGTATGTATGTATGTATGTATGTATGTATGTATGTATGTATGTATGTATGTATGTAGTATGTATGTAGTATGTATGTATGTATGTATGTATGTAGGTATGTATGTATGTATGTAGTATGTATGTATGTATGTATGTATGTATGTATGTATGTATGTATGTATGTAGTATGTATGTATGTATGTCTGTATGTAGTATGTATGTATGTATGTATGTATGTATGTAGTATGTATGATGTATGTATGTATGTATGTATGTATGTATGTATGTATGTAGTATGTATGAGTATGTATGTATGTATGTATGTCTGTATGTCTGTATGTATGTATGTATGTATGTATGTATATGTATGTATGTATGTATGTATGTATGTATGTATGTATGTATGTATGTATGTATGTATGTATGTATGTATGTATGTATGTATGTATGTATGTATGTATGTATGTATGTATGTATGTATGTATGTATGTATGTATGTATGTATGTATGTATGTATGTATGTATGTATGTATGTATGTATGTATGTATGTATGTATGTATGTATGTATGTATGTATGTATGTATGTATGTAGTATGTATGTATGTATGTATGTATGTATGTATGTATGTATGTATGTATGTATGTATGTATGTATGTTGTATGTATGTATGTATGTATGTATGTATGTATGTATGTATGTATGTATGTATGTATGTATGTATGTATGTATGTTGTATGTATGTATGTATGTATGTATGTATGTATGTATGTATGTATGTATGTATGTATGTATGTATGTATGTATGTATGTATGTATGTATGTATGTATGTATGTATGTATGTATGTATGTATGTATGTATGTATGTATGTATGTATGTATGTATGTATGTATGTATGTATGTATGTATGTATGTATGTATGTATGTATGTATGTATGTATGTATGTATGTATGTATGTATGTATGTATGTATGTATGTATGTATGTATGTATGTATGTATGTATGTATGTATGTATGTATGTATGTATGTATGTATGTATGTATGTATGTATGTATGTATGTATGTATGTATGTATGTATGTATGTATGTATGTATGTATGTATGCATGTATGTATGTATGTATGTATGTATGTATGTAGTATGATAGATATAGTATGTATGTATGAAGGTATTGATAATATGTGTATTGTTAAATGTATCTATTACGTATTTAAATGATTAACCGTCGATCGTTTAGTCGATACAATTTAGGCGATTAATTGCTTGAACAAATGAAAATACAAACATAATTTTAAATAATTATGTCTAATAAATCTTTCTATAAAAAGTATTTATACATTCATTTGTAGTGGCTTTTGAAAATATTCTCTGTGTATCATTTTATAAAGAGAGCAACTAAATTACATTGTTTTTGTTTTGTGTATAGTTTGTGTTGTTGATGAGAATATTTACCCACAAGAAGAAAACAAACAGAGGGATTTTTTTTCAGAGTTGCATAAAAAGGTACTTTTTTGTGTATACACGTGGAAGAGTACATAAAAAATGTAAACAAAGCAAAAAGTACGTAAAAACATAAGCAAAGAGAAAACAAACAATAACAAACTAATTGATTTATTTCTAAAATATTGAATTATTGATATAAAATTAAATATATTGACTGTGCACCAAAAAAAACTATACCGATCGATAGGGAATCGGAAAATTAATGGATTCCAGTATGTTTTTCATTTCTGTGCACTTGCTATTATATGTTATGAAGCAGCAAACTCTGAGATATTTAACAAAAAGTTTTTTGTTAAAAAATTTAAATATGCTTTGTGCAATAAAACAGAAATATGTAATCGATAGAAAATCAAAAAATGAATCGACCTCCGTTTTGCTTTTTTTCTTCGTACTTGATATCGGCTGTTGTGATGCAACAAACTTTGAGTAACAGATTAAAAAGTTTTTATACTTAAAAAATAGATAATATTGTGAGTGCACCAAAACAGCCAATAGTGATCGATAGAGAATGGATTAAGGAATCGATCCCTATATTAATTTTTTTCTGGAGTACTTTCTATTGGACGCTGTGACGCAACAAACTTTGACAACTTCACATATCTAACAAAAAAGAGAAAAAAGTTTTTATACAAAAAAAAATTAAAAATTTCCGTGTGCACCAAAACAGTTCACAGTGATCAATAGAGAATCGATTAACGAATCGATCCCTATATTAATTTTTTTCTGGAGTACTTTCTATTGGACGCTAAGACGCAACAAACTTCGCCAACTTCTGACTAAAAACAGAAAAAAGTTTTTAAACAAAAAAAATTTAAAATATTCCGTTTGCACCAAAACAGCTAATAGTGATCGATAGAGAATCGATCCCTGTATTCATTTTTTTGCGGTGTACTTTCTATCGGATGCTGTGGCGCAACAAACTTCGACAACTTCACAAATCTGACAATAAGAGGAAAAAGTGTACAAAAAAAATTAAAATATTCCGTGTGCACCAAAACAGCCCATAGTGATCGATAGGGAATCTATTAAGGAATCTATCCCTATATTGATTTTTAGCGGTGTACTTTCTATCGGATGTTGTGGCGCAACAAACTTCGGCAACTTCACAAATCTAACAAAAAAGAGAAAAAAGTTTTTATTCAAAAAAAATTTTAAATTTTCCGTGTGCACCAAAACAGCCAATATTGACTGATAGAGAATCGATCCCTATACTAACTTTTTTCTGGAGTACTTTCTATTGGACGCTGTGACGCAACAAACTTTGACATCACAAATCTAACGAAAATGAGAAAAAAGTTTTTATATAAAAAAATTCTAAAATATTCCGTGTTCACCAAAACAGCCAATGGTCAATGGTATTGCACGCTGTGACGCAACAAACTTTGACAACTTCACAAATTTAACGAAAATAAGGAAAAAAGTTTTTATACAAAAATTGTTTTAAATATTCCGTGAGCACCAAAACAGTCAATAGTGATCGATAGAGAATCGAAGGACGAATTGATTCCTGTATAGATTTTTTTCCGGGGTACTTTCTATGAGATGCTATAACGTACAAACTTTGACCAATTCACAAGAATCTGCAGGTGATGATGATAATGAGATGGTACAATTTATAAATCAAGTTGGCATTGTGAGAACGACCGGCACAGTTGCAAAAAAGATTATCACGGTGAATCTAAATAAGAATTACTGGCAATTACAAGCCAACTATTAAACCGCAAATGGTGATAGACGAGCACCCCATTCCGAAAACTGAGGATATTTTTAATAAAATGAAAGGCGCCGCCGTGTTCGCGCATTTAGATGTGACAGATGCATATAGTCATTTGGTCATGGACGAGGAGTTTGCTCATGTCCTAACTCTCAACACTCCAACACATGGCTTGATACGTCCAACAGGTGCCGTATATGGCTCGGCGAATATACCAGCGATATGGCAACGTACAATGGAGACAGTCTTATAGAATATACCAAATATTTTTAATTTTTTCGATAATATTCTAATTTACGCTGAAAATTTATATGAACTTTTTAAAACTTTGGAGATTACGCTGGAGAGACTACTAAGTCTGGGTTTTAAGTTGAATAAACCGAAATGTGTTTTTGCTGCTTCATCAATTGAGTTTTTGGGCCATAAAATAGATGCTCAGGGAATACATAAATTTTCCTGGTGTAAGGGGCGGACGAGGCTTATGAGAGGATTAAGAATATCTTAATTTCGCCCTAAATGTTACTGCCGTACGACCCTGACTTACCGCTGATTTTGGCAACTACGATGAGTTTGACAATTTTGTGATCAGGCAGATTATTCAACTTCCTTTAACTGCAGTACGTATAGCTTAGGAAACTGGAAAGGATGACCACCTAGGCAAAATTTTGAAATTATTAGAGAGCGGTAAGTGTTTGGCTGGATATGGGTATGAATCACAAGAAGTGAACTATAAATTGTCAGCTAGATGTTTGATTCTTGAACACCGAATTGTTATACCTCCAAAGTTCAGACCGGTTACTTTGGAACAACTACATGGTTCTCATTTGGGAGTGGTTAAATTGAAGGGCATAGCCCGCTCTTTTATATATTGGCCTGGAGTTGATAAAGATATAGAGAACACCGCGAAGGATTGTGATCAATGTGCGAAAAATGCTAAGAGTCCGCCAAAAATTGAAGGTCATCACTGGGAATACCCAAAATCCCCATGAGAACGTGTACACATCGATTACGCGGGTCCAATAGTTGGTATGATGATTCTCATTATTACTGATGCGTTCTCTAAATGGTTGGATGTTAAAGTCACCAAATCTATTACTGCTGCCGCTACTATTGTACTGTTGGATGAAGTGTTTGCAACGTATGATGTGCCTTTAATGGTAGTGTCCGATAACGGAACCAATTTTTCTTCAGTGGAATTCAATAATTTTTTGACAAACGTGGGTGTTAAGTACCATAAGTATACGGCTCCTTATCATCCGTCTACAAACGGGCAGGCAGAACGCTATGTGCAAACGGTGAAAAATGCACTTAAGGCAATGTGCACAACCAAGGAGACCTTACGGGGAAATTTAAATGAGTTCTTGAGACAATATAGAAATACACCACATTATACCACGGGTCAGTCGCCAGCTCAACTATTTTTAGGACGTCAACTTCGCACTCGCTTGGACCTATTAAGACCGGAAGAGGTCAACATTAAGGTTTCATCCGAACAACACCTTAAATCAAACAATGAATATTGATAGTTCGAGAAGGATGATTTAGTAGACTTCCTATCCGGAAACCCTCGATTATGCAAGTGGCTAAAAGGAAAAGTTATCAAACGTCTGGGTGACATACACTACGAAATACTTTTCCAAGGAAAATACTACAAACGTCACGTCGATCAGATTCGTAGTAGAGGTGATAAAGGTGCATCAGGACTAGAAACATCTAACATACTTCCAGAAGAAAACTCTGATTATAATGCAGGCAGTTATACTAAGAAAGGACATCTACACAACAAACCTGAAATTCATCAACGTTCGGAAAGATATGATACACCAATGAACGGATTGAGCACCGAGGAACAACAAAGTGAATATTTTGCTTCTCCATCGGCTGCATCTGGATTTAAAGGCTTTACTTCTACACCGTCAACAACTGATGGAGAAGTCTCAGGCCGGTCGGCATCTTCACCGAATTTAAGGGCTCTACAGCAAGACTGTGACTTGCGCCGTTCAAGCAGAGTCCGCAGGCCTAGAGTTTTGTTCTCCCCATGAGGGGAGGAAATGCAACCCTCTCTCTTTTTTATTATTAGAACTTGATTGGTTTTGTTTAGTTTTTGAATTGTCTGCCTAACTGAATTTTTACTTCATATAATTGTTGCAAATAAAGACAACTATTCACTTAATGAAATTGAAGTACGTGCATTATATTTATTTCTTGAATACGAATACGGATGTAATAGTGAACACTAAAACAGCCAATAGTAATAAATAGGGAATCGATTAAAGAATCGATCACTATATTGATTTTTTTCTGGGGTACTTTCTATAGGATGACAAACTTTGACAAATTCTCAAATCTAACGAAAAATGCGAAAAAGTTTTTACATAAAAAAATTTTAAATATTACGTGTGCACCAAAGCAGCCAATAGTGATCGATAGGGAATCTATTAAGGAATCGATCTCTATATACATTTTTTGTAGGATACTCTCTATTGGATGCTGTGACGCAACAAATTTTGACAACTTTACAAATCTAACGAAAAAGAAGAAAAAGTTTTTATACTAAAAAATTTTTAAATATTTTGTGTATACCAAAGCGGCCAATAGTGATCGCTAGGGAATCGATCTCTATGTAAATTTTTTTGTGGGGTACTTTCTATTGGATGCTGTGACGCAACAAACTTTGACAACTTTACAAATCTAACGAAAAAGAAGAAAAAGTTTTTATACTAAAAAAATTTTAAATATTCCGTGTGCACCAAAGCGGCCAATAGTGATCGATAGGGAATCGATTAAGCAATCGATTCCTATATTGATTTTTTTGCGGTGTACTTTCTATCGGATGCTGCGGCGCAACAAACTTCGGCAACTTCACAAATCTGACAATAAGAGGAAAAAGTATACAAAAAAAATAAACAAGTAAGAGTGCTATATTCGGCTTTGCCGAATCTTAAATACCCTCCACCTTAAACTGGTTGCGTAAATTATCAAATTTTATGGATTGATTCAAATTTACCTTAACATTTTACACTTACTTTCATTACGCCTTACATATGCAATTAAAAACAAAACTATCACTTAACAGACTGTTAAAGAGCGTACTAAATGTAACAAATGTTAACGTAAGTTATGTATTTAAAATAATTTCAATGTGTGGGAAAAATGTATGGCAATATGATCAATTTTAAAACCTATATAATTTTGTACTGGAGGTACGATAGATTTTCAATATTGTTGATCCTATGAAAAAAAATTAAAAAAAAAAACAAGATTTTGTTTCAATGTTGTCAAAAAATGTTATTTTAAATTTTTTTTGTTGAGCCGAATTTTTCAATATTCAATGCCAAACTACATAAGAATATAATCAAAATTTTGGCCAAAGATTATTAATTTGATCGTGTTTTACACAGACAAATGAAAAGAATTATGAATCGACAGACGGTCATACGTGGCTAAATCTAATCAGAAATCAAATGTTTTTAGAAAAAGTTACACATTTAATTGGATTTTTTAAAAATGTTTATTATTTATGACAAAAAAATTTAAATCGACCAGGAATCGAACCGGCGATGCTCTGTTTGTTAATTCTCTATTTCATCCATTACACCACTTCATTATTTTGTCTTTCGTTAACTAATATTTTTCATATAAAAATGCCGTGTTATTTCCTGTTTATACAAAACATTGCTGCTGAATAACTTATTAACACTGATGTTGCTGAATAGCATAACAAATTAAACAGTTACACTTTCTCAATGTGTACATTTTATTCGATCGTGGTTTAGCAACAATTTTTTACACAAACTGGAAAGAAAATTTCTATGTGAACATCATTAATTGCAAACAATTACGAAGCTAGATAATAGTGTAGTGGGTATGACGTAGACCTGGCAACTGAGAGATCTTAAGTTCAAATCCTGTTCGTTATGGACACTTTTTATTTAATTTTTTGCGAAAAATAATACATTTTTGAGTCCCTATGGGTGGTACAAGAAATTGTGGACCGATTTCGATTTTTAACACAGTGGATCACCGTACCAAAAACTATATGTCTGACAAAATTCAACAATATTTGTGCCAAATATTTTATGAATATCATTATTTAGTAATTAGTAATATGCGTTTAAGTGATTCTCGAAAGGGGACATTGTATGGGAACTACGACCAATTATGGACCGATCGTAAACAA
Organism: Lucilia sericata; assembly: GCF_015586225.1. Classification (NCBI taxonomy): domain Eukaryota; kingdom Metazoa; phylum Arthropoda; class Insecta; order Diptera; family Calliphoridae; genus Lucilia; species Lucilia sericata. The sequence goes on along the minus strand of NW_023994391.1, from coordinate 329,135 downwards.
ATTTTACAGTACCATTTATGTATACAAAAGCAATATTTGTGCCAAATTTTGTATGAATATCTTTATTTGGTAATGAGAAATATGCGTTTAAGTGTTTTTCGGAAGGGGACCTTGTATGGGAGCTATGGCCAATTACGGACCGATCGTATACAAATTTTACATTAACATTTCTGTATACAAAAGCAATATTTCTGCCAAATTGGATATGTATATCGTTATTTGGTAATGACTTATGTGCGTTTAAGTGATTTTCGGAGGGGGACCTTATATGGAAGCTATGACCAATTATGGACCTATTCAGAAAATTAATTCTTTATATGAATTCTATTGGCATAAAACTTTCACTCCTGAAATTTTGTAAAGATATCGGCATTATAACGGCAGTTATTAACAATAAATTAATTTCCTGGAATATGTACATTTGTATGGGAGGTATATGAAATTGTGAACCGATTTTACCGATTTTTAACATAGTTGATCCTGGCACCAAGGGTTGTATTTCTGACAAAATTCATCAATTTATCTGCAATAGTTTTTGTAAAAAGTACAATTAAATATTTGAAAAAACACCATTTTTTTCGAGGTTGTCCCAAATTTTTACTCATATCTCAGAACCTATTCTACCGATCTCGCTGATTTTCAATACCAAACTGCCTAGGATAACAATAAATATTTTGGGTGAATTTCATTAAGTTCCATTGCTTCGTTTTACCGTGAGCGTGTTTTATACAGACAGACGGACAGACGGACATATCTAAATCGACTCAGAATTTCATAAGGACCAATAAAATATATACTTTGTTGGGTCTCAGATGAATATATCTTTGTGTTACAAACGGAATGACAAACTTATATATACCCTCTATCACCACTGGTGGTGGTGGAGGGTATAAAAACTAAAATATTCCGTGTGCACCAAAACAACCCATAGTGATCGATACGGAATCTATTAAGGAATCTATCCCTATATTGATTTTTTGCGGTGTACTTTCTATCGGAAGCTGTGGCGCAACAAACTACGGCAACAAATCTGACAAAAAGTGAAAAAGTATTTATACAAAAATAGTCGGTGTGCACCAAAACAGCCCATAGTGAACGATAGGGAATCGATTCCTATTTTGTTTTTATTTTTTCGGGGTACTTTCTATTGGATGCTATGACGTAACAAACTTTAACAAATACACAAATCTAACGAACATGTTTTGATGCTAAAAAGTTGTATTTATTCAGTGTGGTAATAGCGATCGATAGGGAATCAATTAAGGAATACTTTCTATCGATTGTTGTGACGTAGAAAACTTTGACAAATCGCAAATCTAACTAAAAAGGCGAAAAAGTTTTAATACAAAATAATTTTAAAATATCCTGTGTGCACCAAAAGAGTCAATAGTGATCGATGGACGAATTGATCCCCATATTGATTTTTTTCCGGGATACTTGATATGAGATGCTATGACGTAACAAACCTTGACAAATTCATAGAGTTAAGAAACAATTGAAAAAATTTTAAATATTTTGTGTGCACCAAATCAGCCAATAGTGATCGATAAGGTATCGATAATCAAATCGATCACAATATTTTTTTTCTGTGTACTTGCTATAACTCAGAAAATTGTATAAAAATCACAAATTTAAGGAAAAAGTTTTTATATTAAGAAAAATTTAAATATTCTGTATGCACAAAAATGGTCAATACTGATCGATAAGGTATAGATAAAGGAATCGATTCCCATTTTATTTTCATTTCTGGGTACTTGCTAACGGATGCTGAGAAGTAACAAACTTTAAAAAATTTGCATATTTAAAAAAACTTTGTTTTAAAATTTATTGCAGAGTAAGGTTTTCATGCAAGTAAACGTTTATTAAAGTATATAAAGAAGTTTTACAATGGCGGCTTATTAAGTATATAGAACAAAGTAATAAAGTACAATCAATAACAATGTTTAGATTAATTAACACAGGGTAACTCCTGTTCAGATATATTATTTTTATATTCAACTTAAATACTTTAGTTTTTGTACTTTGTAATTTTAATTCAATTTATCCATTGTGAAATATGTTTTTAATATTATTAACAACTCCAATACTCCTCCTTAATCTGGAACTTGTTATTGGACTCCCAAGGCCTTACGAAATTATTCAAATTTAATTCTATTAAGTGGTTTTGTTAAGACATCAGCAACTTGTAGATTAGTGCTTATATAAGATAGTTTAAAGTCGCCACGGGTTAAAGTATCTTGAATAAAGTGATGACGTATATCAATATGTTTTGTCTTAGGATGAAATCCACCACTTGATGCAATTGATATGGCACCTTGATTGTCACAGCAGATTTTTAATGGTTCTTGGTCAATACAAAAGTGTGAAATATTCCATTCCACCAAAGTGCTTCACAGGATGAGAGAGCAACGGTTGTCTTTTTGAACACCATGATATGGCTCCTCCTTGAGCTATAAAAACATATCCTGTTGTAGATTTGCGATCTTTATGATTTGATGCCTACTCCGCATCAGTGTATCTAATGACGTTGCTATTTTTAATATTATTCATAGATTTATAATTTAATTTTAGTTTTGAGGTTCCACGTAAGTATCGAAAAAGATGTTTGACAGCAGACCAATGACGTGGTCCTGGATTGGCATTATAACGACTTAATTTATTTACCGCAAAACAGATGTCTGGGCGTGTGCATTGAGAAAGGTACATAAGACATCCTACAGCCTCTTGATACGGAATATTACACATTTTCTGAATGTCTTCAGTTGTTGTTGAGCAGTCATCTTTTGATATTTTTTCAAACTCTACTCGACTGTTTAAGTCCTTACAAAGCTTTATTTAGACGACAAACTTTTGATGGATTGTTTTTATCTAAGTAAAGTGGTGGCTGTTCCATGTAGATCTCATAAGTTAGTTGTCCTTGTAGAAAAGCCGTGACGGCATCCATTTGCTCAATTTTAAGATTCATGTGCGAAGCGATTGCAAAAAGGTATCGCAGGGAACTATGGCGTACAACTGGATAATACGTCTCGTCATAGTCTATCGATCCGATTACGTCACGTTTTGTTCGGAATACCCATTTACACTTAATAGCTGTACGATTTGGTGGCAAATTATCAAGTGACCATGTCTGATTCTCTATAAGTGATTGATATTCCTCTTCTATTGCAAGCTTCCATTTGTCTGAATCTGTACGCGCTAAATTTTCATCTAGAGTTTCTGGATCATAAGTGTAGGTCTGAAATAAATTTGTGGCAGTATTTGATTGGCTTGGAAATTAATGTTTAAGATAATTGCCTGTGTAATTGCGCCCCTCACCGTTAAGCTTTGACTCATGTTGACTTTCTGTACAAACTGCTCTATTTTGATACGATGGAGGCGCTACGAATCCAGAAAAATAATCTGCTCCTGATGATGAGTTTCCGTGTGATGGAATAGAGTTGAATGTCTCATTTGCTGGTCCAGCTGGTCCACAATCAATTAATGAGGATGTGCTTTCGGTATCGGTGATGAAATTATTTAATATAACAGGTTTTTGACGGATTCTTTTGCTACGCCGCAAAATTGGTATGTTAGGTTGTCTATAAATATTAGATGATTGATTTGTTATATCTGGTTGGTTTGTCGAATTTGGTGGGTTTGTCGTATTCGGTTGATTTGTCAAATTTGTTTGGTTGGTCATAATTGGTTGGTTTGTCTCAGCAATATCAGTATGATTTAAATCCAATCTTATTCTGCTATGGTTTGTATTTAAAGTTAATTTAGTTGGACATTCGGAAGCACTTATATTTTCATCAATAAATGATACATTTCGGCTTTTAAAAATTATATTTTTTTTACTGTCATCAAAGCCAGTCATTATGCATTCGAGAGCTTTGGGGTCCCATTTTTTACGGTTAACTTTTGGTATATGTACCATAGCTATGGTTCCAAAAACGTGTATGTTTTCTTCCACTCCATGCTTCTTCAGGGATTATGCACGTTCCTTTTGAAGGTGAACGATTGAGTAAATATACCGAGTAAGCTACTGCTTCAGCCCAGAAAACTTTTGGCAAATTTCCATCATAAAGCATACATCTTGCTTTCTCAACAATAGATCGGTTGTTTCGCTCGGCTACTCCGTTTTCTTCTGGGGAGTGGACATTTGTAGTTTGGTGGTAAATACCATTTTCATTGATAATTTTCTGAAACGTTTTATTTAGGTATTCTTTTCCGTTGTCAGTGCGAAGGATTTTAAATTTTTGACCACTTTGTTTTTCTGCAAAGTTCTGAAATTTTTTAAAAACATCAGCTACTTCTATTTCTCCTTTGGTTTTAAAAAATATACAAAAATTTTTCGAGTTTTATCATCTATGAAAGTTATAAAATAACGTTTGCCACCAAGGGACTCTTCTTCCACTGGGCCGCAAATATCAAGAATACGAGAAGCTCTAGTAGCATGTTTCTTAAAAGGCAACCTGATTTGTTTGCCAATTGGACAAATTTTACAATCATTTGTGGTTGTTGTAGCAAATTCAATGCCAGTTGCCAAACCGTTTTTTAATTTTTGTAAACTTTTGATGTTAAGGTGGCCCATTTTTCTGTGCTGTAATTGTAGACTATCTACAGAATTAAATGCAAACTCTTTATTTTGTTTTGTTGAATGGCCATTGAATTTAAACAAACCATTTATGTGACAGCCAGTAGCAATAATTTTTCCATTAGGGTTTATGACTTCAACACCATTATTTTTAAAAACAATTTTGTGTCCTTTTTTAACAAATTTGTTGATAGCTCGGGAATATATTGAACGTGGTTTAGTTCTATGAATGAATCGTTGCAGTCTGGTTGTAGCGCAGTCCGGTTGCATTATACTTCTATTTGCAGTTGTTACAATTCCACTCTCTGCGTTCGCGTTGTTTAGCAAGTTTTCGTTTACCGTCATATGTGATGTGGCACCCGAGTCAAAATACCAGTCATTTGTGCATGTGTTTCTAAAGGTTAATAGTGCCATTGCTGTAAAGGCGTCGAACTTTTTTCATTATTATTGTCGGTGTGTTGTAACCTTGAACGGCAATACTTTGCGATGTGGCCAAAATGATTGCATTTTCTACATCGCGGGCCTATTTTATTTGTACTTGACTATGGTTTACATGAAAAGCGGAATTTTCGAACGCACTTGGCACCTCTTGCAATAATTTTATTTTTATGCTATCACCATTGATGCTAATTCCAGAGTATTCTAGCGCCATTATCATTGGACGAAAGTCATCAGGAAGTCCGGCCAATAATAAGGATCCAACCCATTCTTCACTAATTGGAAATCCAATGCCATTTAACGATTGTGCGGTAGTTACAATTTCCTTTACATACATGTCCATTGAGCTGCAATTTGAAAGAGTTGTTGTAATGAGTTTACGCAGAAGTGCCACTCGACGTGTTAAACCACTGTCCTCGTAGGCATTTGCTAGCTGTTGTCATAACTCCTTCGTCCTTTGATTCTCTATCGATCACTTTTGACTTTTTGGTGCACACGGAATGTTTTAAAATTTTTTGTGTAAAAACTTTTTTCTATTTTTTGTCAGATTTTGTGAAGTTGCCGAAGTTTGTTGCGTCACAGCGTCCAATAGAAAGTACTCCGGAAAAATGAATATAGGGATCGATTCCTTAATCGATTCTCTATTGATCACTATTAGCTGTTTTGGTGCACACGGAATATTTTAAAATTTTTTTGTATAAAAACTTTTTCCTTATTTTCGTTAGATTTGTGAAGTTGTCAAAGTTTGTTACGTCACAGCGTGCAATAGAAAGTACCCCGGAAAAAAATCAGTATTGGGATCGTTTCCTTAATCGATTACCAATTGATCACTATCGGCTGTTCTGGTGCACACGGAATATTTTAAATTTTTTTTGTTTAAACGTTTTTTTCTCTTTTTATGAGTTGCCGAAATTTGTTGCATCACAGCGTCCAATAGAAAGTACCCCGGAAAAAATCAATATTGGGATCGATTATCTATTGATCACTATTAGCTGTTTTGGTGCACACGGAATATTTTAAAATTTTTTTGTATAAAAACTGTTTCCTCGTTTTCGTTAGATTTGTGAATTTGTCAAAGTTTGTTACGCCACAGCATCCGATAAAAAGCGCCCCGAAAAAAATCAGTACAGGGATCGATTCCTTAATCGATTCCCTATCGATCACTATTGTCCATTTAAATATACTGCTTTAGCTTTTGTTATGGTTTGTTTTCTTTCGTTGCCATTTTTTTAGTTTTTTTAACACGTACATGCAGAAAAAGTACCTTTTTTGCCACTCTGAAAAAATGTTTACCAAAAGTGAAGAAAGTTTGTTAAAAAATTTGTTTTCTTAATAGGTATTGCCAAAAGTGAAAAAAGTTTATTAAAAAGTTTGTTTTCTTAATAGGTATAAAAAAGTTTGTTTTCTTAATAGTTATTACCTTTTTATGCAACTCTGAAAAAAGTTTACCAAAAGCCGGCAGGAAAATAACAAAGTAGTTTATCAAACTACTCATTTTTCATTCAATCTGCAAAGAGAGAATTACTCAATTGTGCAGCGAATTGAGTGCTTTCTCTTTTTTGTGCAGAAGGGTGATGCCAGACCAATTAACTTTATTTTCTGATTTGCAGACGGATTTTGCAGTACTGCCAAGTTCTGATATATCAAAAGACATTGCTTTATCATGTACCCCATTTGGTGGCTGTTCAAAGTGCTAAAATTTTTCAACATTTCTTGGATGCCGGACGCATGTTAACAGTGAATATGGGCCAAAGGCATACTACAATTAAATGGCGTTCCAAGGTTTTGTTATGTTTGCAACAAATGCACTTTGCAAACTTTGGTAGAACACAAAGGAAGCTTTCCGTAAAAGCCAATAACAATAAAAGTAAATTTATTACATTTAGCACAAAAAACGAACAGCACAAGCGTAATATATCAATCGTTCTTTGGGTAGATCTGCATTATCCGATGAAATTAGTAACTGCGACGGGTCGAGACAATTACTTTTATACGTGGTATATGAGACCGCAACAAGTTCATGATTCAAGCGCTATCGAAACATTGCTAAAATTTGATGCAGCCATATCTTTGAAAAATGTTTCGGAAATTATTGAGAATTTATGGCCTCTAATAGAAAAATATGAAAAACAAGTGAACAATCATGATTTGAGTACTTGGTTTAGGGCCAATCTTTAGGTGAAAGATTAGCGATTAAATTAAAATTAATCCTCGAAAGATGTTTTTGAGTACTCAATTAGTTAATTTTGTTTGCAAGTTTAAGCTCCCAATGGAGGTGGTTTAATCTTAAGCACGAAATGCAAAAGTGTAAACAGCTGATGCAAAAAAATTAATAAAATTTTTATAAATATAAACATTAAAATGTTCTATTTATTGATTAGTATAAATTATGGACACTTCAAAATACATTTTTTTGTTTTTAATTTAAGTTTTCATTAATTTTCATATTAAATTTACAATTGTCTTCTTCTTTTTATAAAATATGCATTGTTTTGATAACAAACAGTGAAGTTTTCTGTTGTTTTGTATGGCAACAATGCGAAGTTTAATCTTGTACTCAAAAACATCAAAGGGGATTAACATAAGATTAAATTTATTTTTCGATTAACTAATCTGATTATTAATTGGCATTTGATTACCATCTCAAAAATCCGCTCTTAAAGATCAAAATGCCGATGTTTTTGGAGCCAACTTTTTGCAAGATTCGTACCAACAACTGGTATTTGAGGAAAATAAATATTTAAACAGAATTCCTATGTTATTACTGTTCTAATTTCCTTTTTTTTATTTTTCATTTTAGACATAGTATTGCAAAATAAAAAAATAAGAAATCCACTACAGATATCCTCATTGTTTTCAACAAAACATAGCAGTAGCATAACAAAACATAACATAACTAAAGTCTAGTCTATAGTCTGGACTGTAGTTTATAGTCTGAACTAAAGTCTAGTCTATAATCTGGACTGTAGTCTAGGCTGTAATCAGGACTATATTCTAGTCTATAGTTAGGTCTATGAGCTATAGTCTAGTCTATAGTCTGAACTACAGTCTAGTCTATAGTTTGGACTATGTTTTGTCTATAGTCTGGTCTATATTCTAATCTACAGTCCCGACAAGACTATAGCTAGCCTATAGTCTGGGCTGTCACCTATAGTCTAGTCTGGACTGTAGTCTAGTCTATAGTCTGGACTATAGTTTAGAATACAGTCTGGACTAAAGTCTATATTCTGAACTATAATCTAGTCTATAGACTGGACTGTATTATAAACTAGTATATAGTTTGGACTAAGGTCTAGTATTGTCAAGTCTGGATTGTAAACAACACCATAGTCTATTCTATAGTTTGGACTAAAGTCTGTTTATATAGTCTGAACTTAAGTCTAGTCTATAATCTGTGAGAAGGGTATATATAAGTTTGTCATTCCGTTTGTAATTTCTATAATATAATTTTCCGACCCTATAAAGTATATATATTCTGGATCTTTATAGATAGCGGAGGCGAATTATCCATGTCCGTCTGTCTGTGTGTATGTTGAAATCAGTTTTCAGAAGACCCCAGATATCTACGAGATCCGAATTTTCAATCATTCTATTGGAAATACGATCGAATATAACGCTATTTAAAATCAGCCCAATCGGCCCATATAATAGAAACATACTTACATAAGAAATGATGCTTCTGATCACATATAATTATTTATATTGTGTCAAAAAGTATAAACATTTCTGACAGCAATCATAGTTTTCATTATATTTACCATTATACGTTTTTTATAATTTTCTTATGTTTTTATTAAAAAAATAAAATCACATAGGTTTGTTTAAAAAATCTTTATTCACAAATTTACTAAATTTAAATAAAATTCATAAAATTTGTTCAGTTACCTTTTTTGAAAATGGGTTGGCTCAATAAATCTGAAAATAATAATAAACAAAACGAAATAATAAAAACATGTATTTTGTTACAAAAACGAAAAAGTAGCAGAAAGTTCACTTTTATAAATTGAATGAATAAAGTGAATAAATGGAATAAAGGATCGTTTTATATATGAGAATGTCTTGCACAAGCTAAATCTGCGAAATTATAAACTAATGGATAGAATTTTTTAAAGGAATTTGTCTCATTGATTCACATTCATTAAGATCATCCATGTTTTTTTCTTTTGACCGCAAGAACAACTTTTTAGGAGCCATTTTGTATATTAAAAGTGCATTACCAAGGCGAATGATCAAAAAATACTTATAAAATCGTAAAAATTTACTTTATATTACGTCAATTTTGAATTCAGTCAGGACCCTGTATGTTAAAATGTATGTTTCTATGTTCAACATAATGGGAAATTTAAAAACTACGATTTGAGTATCGAAAATGTTCTCACTTAAAAAATGTTATTCAATAAGGACCGTCTATGTATAATGTGCTTTATGTTTTGTCTTCATATTAGAGAACATACAAAAAGTACCATTTGAAGAAAGAAAAAGTAGAAGAGATTCTTATCAGTCATGTTAATAAAATCATTGATGAGAATCTGTTAGATAAATATTGTTGTTTATGGATAAATATTGAAATTATGAAATAGTGGTATAAATTCTACGTTTGAAGAAAGTACTAATAAAAAGAATACCATTTTCCCCCTTATTACCTAATGATACATTTAATTAAGTTTACAAAATATTCCGTTTTTAAATATTGTATATCGCAAATAAAACTTAAACGACTCTTAATGCAGATTTGAAAAACTGTGTTTTCAAAAATTACTCAAATTTGGTCCTTTATAGTCTTTAGTAGGCGAATTCGAAAATAATATACCAATAGCTTATTTTGTGTAAGTAAATTAACTTTTTTCATATTTTATAAAAGTTGGCTCAACAATAAGTTTGAATAAAGTGAAATTTCCGTTTTTGCCCTTTTTGGTACTTTTTTCTCCCCGATGAAATAGCAAATATTTTGTTTCAATAAATATTACAGAGTTAGTCCATGATTTAATAGGTATGCGTCAATAAATCGAAAAAGTTTTCTTAATGTGATACAAAAAAGTACAAGAACTTCTTTTTTCTCTCTTTAGCACCCAAAAAGAAGTGAATTTAAAAAAGTACGAAACAGGTTTCTCATAATTTTGGAAGATATGCCCAAAACATTTACAAAAATTTTATTACATTTTTAGTTAAAAAGTTATAAATAAGGTACCAAAATCACTTTTGTTACTCTTTTACCCTTAAAAGTACGAATTAAAAAAAAGTACCAGACACCCATCTCATTTTAAAAGTATATACAGGTGAATTTTAATTTTTGTTTGTATCACTAATATTGTGTAAGATAATAATGTACAAATTTCCAAAAATCCCTCCTTAGTGGATCTACATAACCAAAAACACATCCACTGTCAAAATTTCATGATTCTAGGTTCAGCCGTTTGAGCTGTGCGATGATGAATCTGTCAGTCAGTAACACAACTCTTTTATATACATATCGTCATCTAAAAGACAAACGGACCTATCTAACATTTTTAAAATTATACAGGAGAAGCAAAAAACTACATATTTAAATGAAAAAGTTTATTTCTATCAACGCGATTTATTTGTAGGAAATAAACAAATTGTTTAATAGTGAAACCTAACATTTGTTATGATAGTTACAATGACGTATATAAAACTGGATAAATTGGACTTTTTACCTTTAATAATAAAATGTATGACATAAACAATATAATTTATTTTTGAAATATTTATTACGAAGAAAAAACTACAAAGTTTCATGTAGCTCTATCCTGTTGAGATTTATTGGATGTTAATGAAAACGACTTTCAATTTACATATCGTGACCTAAAAACCAATTTTATATATACACCTTGACAGTTGCAAAGGTATAGACTTCACTGTTAAAAAATTCGTTTCGCGTTGATAGAAACAAACTTTTTAATTTAAATAGTTTTTTGCTTTTCCTGTAAAATTTTAAAAATGTTAGATAGGTCCGTTTGCGTTTTACGTGACGACATATTGCATATAAATTACAACAAATAATGAAATTTTAAAAATCGTTTGTATTATTGTTTTTAAATTTAATTTAAACCCAAAAATGTATCGCTAACGAAGTAGCGGGCAGCAACCTAGTATAAATATAAAGTTTTAGAAAACATTGTTTATATATGTATGTAACCTTGTAGTTCAGTTCTTGTCCAAAACTGGCTATATATACACGCATATCAATGATCATATCTTAAAAACTTTAAAATCAATTTATTAATCTTCACCAGTTTTGTGTTCAGCATGTTCATCTTTTTAAAATACAAAATAAATTTTAAATAAATTTGAAGTTTTAAAAAAATGTTGTAAAATTAGTTTGGAAACCCAAAATCGGACATGATTCTTATTAATTTTAAATTAATTAAAAAATATTTTAAAAACGGCTTTTTTAGATTATATTCATTTGTATAAGTGGTATAATATCTTATTATTTTCATACAAATTTACAAAAGTTTTCTTTTCTTTATATAATTGTGTGTTCCATGGTATCTATGTATATGAAGATATCTCCAGGGGCGGTTTAGGAACTATAGAAATAAGTAATCTTAATATAAGAAAGTCGGCATGAGTAAAAGCACGCTTAGAAATTTTTAATGGTCAAGTTTTGAAAACGGTCGTTTTATAAGACCTAAAAGTAACTATTGTTGAGACTATATGCCAGTATAATGTCGGGAGAATACACTAGACTATATATGAGTGCATAGAACATATTATAGTTTAGTTTTAGTATTCCAAAAGAACTAATTTGTCCTGATGTGAATATTCTATAGAAACATTTAAACGTAGTTATATTTTTAGCGCTTATAAATCAACAGTTTTTAAACTTGACCATAAAAAATTTATAAGCGTGCTTTACCTCATGCCGATTTTCTTATACATATTAGTTTACTTTACTTTTGAAGGATTTTTATCACCTCGAGTAATGTACGGGCTTTACTTTTTCCATTTCAAATTTTTCATTGACCTTAACGCTTTAATATTAAAATTATGTTCATTTATGTCATGATTTTATTTATATTTGGTACAGATTTCGTATTTCCTCCTTTTCGAATACTAGGATGCCTTATTTCTATAGTTCCTAGACCGCCGTTAAAGATGTAGACACCATGGAACACACAATTAAGTAGAACTGGATACATTTTTAATGATAAAGAAGCAAAATCGATTTTGCGTTTGACTTTAAAATGCTTACTTATATTTCTTCTTTAATGTAGAATATTTCTATAAAGAAAATAAATCTTTTAGAAATTTTTATTAGAGTAATAGGCAAGTATACCACTAAAATCATGCAAATAATTAAAATCTGAAAAAAGTAATTTTTAAAATATTTTTTATTTAATTTAAACTTAATAAAACCATGTCCGATTTTGAGTCACTGTATTTTCTTCAATAAAAATTTTACTTTGAGCATATTAACAAAAATTGTTTTTAAAAGTCCAACAAATACTATTTTCATCCTCTACAATTTTTACTCTTACATTATTTCCAGGATTGAAGCAGTTTCCAGTTTTTCCGCTATCCTCCAGTGTTCTTCACTATCCTCCAATGCACAGATATGTGCTCCAATGTTCTATAGTCAAGTTTCTCCATCCAACGCGCCAATCCTGCAAAAGAATAAAAAATGTTGCTTAAAAAAAATAATATATGACGTTTAAAAGTAATGCCAAGTTTATCAATATATGTGTACTAAAAATTAGGGTTTTATAAATCGACTTTCGAATAATCGAACAATCGACATTTTGTCGAAAAAAATCGAAAAGTCGAAGTCGACTATTTTGTTCCAAAAAAGTCGATAACTCGACTATCGTCTATGAAAAAAGTCGAAAAGTCGACTTTGTAAATAAAAGTCGAAAAAAGTCGAAAAGTCAAAAAATCGGAAAGTCGAAAAAAGTTGAAAAGTCGAAAAGTCGAAAAGTCGGAAAAAGTCGAAAAGTCGAAAAAAGTCGAAAATTTTAAAAAAGTGGAAAAGAGGTCAAAAACTCTAAAATAGTCGGAAAAACTCGAAAAAAGTAAAAAAATAGTCGAAGAAAAATCCAAATAAATCGAAAATAGTCAAAAAGTCTTAAAAAATCAAAAAGTCGGAAAAAGTCGAAAAGTCGAAAAGTCGAAAAGTCGAAAAAAGTCGAAAAGTCGAAAAAGGTCGAAAAGTCGAAAAAAGTCGGAAAAAGTCGAAAAGTCGGAAAACGTCGAAAAGTCGGAAAAAGTCTACCATTTATAAAATACTAAAAGTCGAAAAGTCTAAAAGTCGACTTTTAAATAAATGAAAAAGGTCGAAAAGTCTAAAAATCCACTTTTCATAAAATGGAAAAAGTCGAAAGGTCGAAAAGTCGACTTTTAACTAAATGCAAAAAGTCGAAAAGTCGACTTTTCGTTTCAACTATAGAACCCTACTAAAAATATTGCCGTATCAGAGCTGGCATATCAGAGCTGGGAATTTCCAAAAAATACCCAATTTCCAGATAAAAATTTAAAAAATTCATTTAAGTTTCAAAATTTTTAAAAAAGTAGAAAAAACATAAAAATCCTCGATTTTTCATTAAAAATATATGGTTTATTCAAATCAAATAATATATTAATATTTAATATGGTTTATGTTTATAAAAAATTCGAAAAAACACTTCATTTCTTAACTCACAACTTTAATAAAATAACATTTCAAAGTGTATGACGAATTCTTCTTCTTTTTAATGCATGGGAGAGGATTTTCTACTTTAACAAACTTTTACTTTAACAAACTACTTATAAACAATTATAAATTGTTTTATAATAAGAATTACATAAACATAAACAATACATAAACAATTAAATAAGTACAAAAATTGAATTATTTAATAGAATATAGTAAATAAAAATAACGTAAAAAGAGTATTGAATAAAATAGTATAAACAGCCATCACAGTGGGGCAGAATGGACATTTTTTGGAAATAAATCTGGCATTTCTAAACGGCTGATCCGATCGGGATAAAATTTGGCGTGAGCGTAGCCAAGGAGTATTTGAGTTTAAGTTTTGAAGATGAACCCTGCAGATGCCCCAGGGACGGCGCTGTGGCGGCTCAAAGTAGGGTACCTACGACATGTAAAATTTTTAAACTCGTGCCATTTTTTTGTTTTTCACCCAAATACAAAGATTTTTATATTTTGTGAAAGCGCTCGACGAGATCTTGAAAAAACATGCTTGGACATACTACTTATCTCTTATAATATCCGAGTTATAGGCATTTAAAAATTTAGTGATACAAAATTTACCATACCTTGGTCCGCCTTTTTTTGAATACCGGGCGTAATTTTGGACCAAATGGACTCAATTTTTTCTTGTTAGTTAGACAACAAATTTCCAATAATATACAAAAAATTTCAGATCAATATCGTTTACAGATCCAAAAATATACGTTTTTTAATTTAAAAATTCAAAAAATTTTAGATTTTTGGCGTTTTTTTGCCAAAAATGTGTCTTAACTCTTTTATTAATAAAATAAAATTTTTATTAAGAACATATAACAATTTTATAGTTTTCTAAAAGGTATCTTTACGCAGAACGCTTTGGCGTAAAAAACTTGTCCTATTTTTTGAAAATGTTGCCACTGCGTCCTTCCGAATATGACCTATTTTTTATCAAAACTTCAACTTTGGGCGACATGTTCTAAAATCCCAAAGCTGGGATCAGAAAACTGAAAGCAGTTTTGGAAACCTCAATATGTTTTCTATTTACTCCAAAAGTATTTTCCCAGCCCTGAAAGAAATGTGGACCCTATGGGCAAAAAAGTAAAAAATCCCATTTTTGGGATTTTCATTCCTATTTTTGGGAATTGCGGGATGCCCTTTGACCTTTTCAATTTTTTTTTTTGCATATTCTTATTTGAAATGACAAATTTAACAAGCGTTGAAAATTTCATTGAGTTTTGTTCATAAATAAAGATTTTGTCATATATTACATATTTGTTTAATTTCTAAAACTATGATTTATATCAAAATTTTAATAGGATCGCAGATAGCTACAATAATTTAGTCCATATTTATCCTTTAATATCATTTTTTAGTTAGATATGGAAATTCTCGACCCTTTACAAAAAATTTCATGCCAATATCTCAATTACATTCAAAAATATGTTCATATAAACCTGTGTCCTTTAATTTCATCTTTTTCATATTTTAGTATTAAGTATGACAGAACATACATTTGGTGTTGAATAAAATATTTGGACAATTTTTAAAAATTATTTAGTTAATTATTTTATTATAATATTATATATAAAATAAAAAAAATTATAATTTTATTATGAGCCACGCACAACAACACCTAAATCACCCCACACAAATTACCTTTCCCGCCCACCGAAATATAAAACACAATTTAATACAATATCATCAGTTAGTATAATAGCTTTTTTTATTTGAACTGTTTATCTTAAACATAATACAATTAATTCTTACAACCTACTTATATAGTTAATTCCTAACACTACTTATTTTCTATAAAATAATCTGTCATATCGGTATACATATCCAGAAGGTAATATAAGTCCTTTAAATCTTCCTTGTTTTGAGATGATAGAGTTTCATAACAAATCCATCTTTTTCGCATAGTTGAAAGAACAGGATCAGAAGATAGAAGTAAACTATTAAAAATATCTTCATTCTGTGATTGCCTGGAGCATTTTCTTGAGCTGAATAGTTGAACATGCTTAAAATCTCGATTCCTCGCTTCCTGGGCTTCTTCTGTTAACTCTCCAAGTGGAAGAATATTCGATTCAATTATTATTTGACCATGACACAATACTTTGTGTACTGTTGGTGTTAGTTCCCTCCATGGATACAGAGATACAAGTAATTTAGAAATTTCAGATGTGTATTCCCCAAATCGATTTTCATTAATTTTATGTTTACTATTCAGTGCCATTAAAATAGTTTTAACTCTTCGAAGCAACTCCTTGTCGATTCCAGTTATTTTTGAAGTAATTTCAAAATCACGAAAAAACCTTCTCGACGTATTACCGTCATTTGTACTACCGCAACTTGAAAGTGGTTTGTCGATGTTTAATCCCATCTGAACTTTAAATTCTTCTTGGATTCTGCTTTTTTCCGCAGCTCTCAGTTCTTTCAATTCTTCATTATTTTTTGTTGATTTAGTAGGATAGTTTGTTTTTTTTTTTCCTGGATCGCCTTGTATGATGGTAATATATTGTGTCCTTTTTCATGCAGAGCTTTCCTTAATATTTGGTACTTATTTCGACTGAGACCCAGTTCCAACATAAGCGCTATTGCTTCCTCTTCAGTAAATTTTGATTATGATGTTGGAGTTGGTATACTTTCCACAATTCGCTTAAGTCGTTTTGGTGATGCATTAGGAAGAATAGTTGCAATATGTACGACATCCATATGTTGGTTTTCCTTTTTCAGCATTTCGTTAAATGTATCAGCAATTTCCTCATTTGAGATTGAAAAAAGTTTTTGTGTGACCCTCTTTTTTTTACCTTGAACATAAGTCTTCGTATGACTTGCAAGGCGCTCCTATTGATGTGTTGTAAGTTGAGATTTCCGTAGTAGTTTCCATCCAACTACAAAATTTTAATCGAAATTTCTTTTGATTTCCATCCACAGACTTACTTTTTACATCAAAAAGTTTTAAAAAGTTTTCAATTTTTGATATGCCTGTTTTGTCTACTTTTCTACTATATGTAGTTTTTATATAATTTGAAATGTCTTCAATTCTTTCTGGCCCTTTTGAAGATATACTCCATAAAACGGAACACAACTCTTCGTACTTTAATGTAATCTTCATTGTAGATTTATTAAATATGGTACTTAAAATCTGAGAAGTTTACTTATATACCAATTCTTGTCATTTCCGATACAGGTATTCCAAAGTAAAAAATTACGAATTGTCTACCTATTAACATTTAGGACTATATTACTATAACCTGTAATTCAGTCATTGATATTTCTTATTAGTGAATGAATCGAAATTATCATTACCTGTATATTTTTACCTACATGATCATAAACGAAACAGAACGAAATGATCTGTCGAAAAAATTTAGGTAAAAAATAGTTATAAATTTTTGAAAATTTAAGCATAATAGGACCTTTCAATTATAAGGATAAGCAAACAAATAGGTAAATATAAGATTTAAATATGTGCTGTCATACTTAATACTAAAATATGAAAAAGATGAAATTAAAGGACACAGGTTTAAATGAACATATTATTGAATGTAATTGAGATATTGGCTTGAAATTTTTTGTAAAGGGTCGAGAATTTCCATATCTAACTAAAAAATTATATTAAGGGATAAATATGGACTAAATTGTTGTAGCTATCTGCGATCCTATTAAAATTTTGATATAAATCATAGTTTTAGAAATTAAACAAATATGTAATATATGACAAAATCTTTATTTATGAACAAAACTCAATGAAATTTTCAACGCTTGTTAAATTTGTCATTTCAAATAAGAATATGCAAAAAAAAAATTGAAAAGGTCAAAGGGCATCCCGCAATTCCCAAAAATAGGAATGAAAATCCCAAAAATGGGATTTTTTACTTTTTTGCCCATAGGGTCCACATTTCTTTCAGGGCTGGGAAAATACTTTTGGAGTAAATAGAAAACATATTGAGGTTTCCAAAACTGCTTTCAGTTTTCTGATCCCAGCTTTGGGATTTTAGAACATGTCGCCCAAAGTTGAAGTTTTGATAAAAAATAGGTCATATTCGGAAGGACGCAGTGGCAACATTTTCAAAAAATAGGACAAGTTTTTTACGCCAAAGCGTTCTGCGTAAAGATACCTTTTAGAAAACTATAAAATTGTTATATGTTCTTAATAAAAATTTTATTTTATTAATAAAAGAGTTAAGACACATTTTTGGCAAAAAAAACGCCAAAAATCTAAATTTTTTTGAATTTTTAGATTAAAAAACGTATATTTTTGGATCTGTAAACAATATTGATCTGAAATTTTTTGTATATTATTGGAAATTTTGTTGTCTAACTAACAAGAAAAAATTGAGTCCATTTGGTCCAAAATTACGCCCGGTATTCAAAAAAAGGCGGACCAAGGTATGGTAAATTTTGTATCACTAAATTTTTAAATGCCTATAACTCGGATATTATAAGAGATAAGTAGTATGTCCAAGCATGTTTTTTCAAGATCTCGTCGAGCGCTTTCACAAAATATAAAAATCTTTGTATTTGGGTGAAAAACAAAAAAATGGCACGAGTTTAAAAATTTTACATGTCGTAGGTACCCTACTTTGAGCCGCCACAGCGCCGTCCCTGGGGCATCTGCAGGATTCATCTTCAAAACTTAAACTCGAATACTCCTTGGCTACGTTCAGGCCAAATTTTATCCCGATCGGATCAGCCGTTTAGAAATGCCAAATTTATTTCCAAAAAATTTCCATTCTGCCCCACTGTGAGCCATTTGAAAACTTTGTTTCAAAAGAGAGTAATGTGTAATTTTGCAAAAAACTGTTTTTTGAAAAATTTGTTCTACAAAAAACTACAGCGGGAACTATATTACCCACCAAAATGAAGGAAATTGGTCCCTCTATAATGTCCAATACGCCAATCCTAGTCACTAGTCCAAAATTTGACCCTAGGGCCAAAAGAGAGTAATGAGTGAAATTTTGTAAAAACTGTTTTTTGAGAACTTTGTTCTACAAAAAACTACAGCGGGAACTATATTACCCACCAAAATGAAGGAAATTGGTCCCTCTATAAGGTCCAATACGCCAATCCTAGTCACTCGTCCAAAATTTGACCCTAGGGCCAAAAGAGAGTAATGAGTGAAATTTTGTAAAAACAGTTTTTAGAGAACTTTGTTCTACAAAAAACTACAGCGGGAAATATATTACCCACCAAAATGAAGGAAATTGGTCCCCCTATAACGTTCAATACGCCAATCCTAGTCACTCGTCCAAAATTTGACCCTAGGGCCAAAAGAGAGTAATGAGAGAAATTTTGTAAAAACTGTTTTTTGAAAACTTTGTTCTACAAAAAACTACAGCGGGAAATATATTACCCACCAAAATGAAGGAAATTGGTCCCTCTATAATGTCCAATACGCCAATCCTAGTCACTCGTCCAAAATTTGACCCCAGGGCCAAAAGAGTGTAATGAGTGAAATTTTGTAAAAACTGTTTTTTGAAAACTTTATTTTACAAAAAACTACAGCGGGAACTATATTACCCACCAAAATGAAGGAAATTGGTCCCTCTATAATGTCCAATATGCCAATCCTAGTCACTCGTCCAAAATTTGACCCTAGGGCCAAAGAGAGTAATGAGTGAAATTTTTTAAAAACAGTTTTTTGAGAACTTTGTTCTACAAAAAACTACAGCGGGAACTATATTACCCGCCAAAATGAAGGAAATTGGTCCCTCTATAATGTCCAATACGCCAATCCTAGTCACTCGTCCAAAATTTGACCCCAGGGCCAAAAGAGAGTAGTGAGTGAAATTTTGTATAAACAGTTTTTTGAGAACTTTGTTCTACAGAAAACTACAGCGGGAACTGTATTACGCATCAAAATGAAGAAAATTGGCTCCTCTATAATGTCCAATAGGCCAATCCTAGTCACTCGTGCAAAATTTGATCCCAGGGCCAAAAGAGAGTAATAAGTGAAATTTTGTAAACACAGCTTTACAAAAAACTACAAAAGGAACTATATAACCCACCAAAATGAAGGAAAGCGACCCTACTATAATGTCCAATGCGTTTACCTAAATCACTCACCCAAAATATGACCCTAATATCAAAAGAAAATAATAAGTGAAATGTTGAAAAAAAAAAACTGTTTTTTAAGATTTTTTACAAAAACTATAGAAGGAAACTTATTACCCAAAAAATATTGGACATTGGTCCAATATGACACCCTCCAAAACTGAAAATTTTTTTTTAATAAAATGTCGAAATATTGAATTTTTAATTCCATAATTTTTTTTCATTTACCACTATTTGTTTTAAATTGTTATTATTAATCAATTTATTAATTCTCAATATTGTTTTTAAAATGCTTACTCTCTCTTTTACTTAGTTTCCCAACGGTAAATGAAACAAAGTACTTAGATAATATTCGATGACATCAGTATGACGTTCTAAGCGAGCAATCTAAGTACTTAGAGTGCAATGTATGCGTAATCCAACATATCATGCACTTTAATTATAACATAGATTACGATTTAAGCAGAGAGTTAGCTGCCTTTTTCATGTTGTTTTTTGTTTTTATATCTTTACAAAAAAACAGAACTAAAGTACCATTTTATTTTTCTTTTGTATGTATAGGTACTGCATGAAAAGAATAATATTTTTGTTTCAGTTTAAAGTTGATCTTTTGTAAGTGAAGTTGTGTTTTCTTAAAAAAAGTTATTTTATTGTAAAAATTTAAAATAATTGTGGTGATCTAAATGGCACAAAGGGATTCAAAAATTGGGATAAATTTACTTCATACATTCTAGTTTTAATACTGACAATTTCCTCTTGTTTGTTTACAGGATCTGTAAAGGAAGATGACCGAAAGTTTCAAAAGAAAATTAAGATTCATTTCATTTATCTTCGTTAAAATTGTTTAATTATATTTTTATTGACATAACTATAATACATGTTTATTATTTGATGATAATTTTTAAATAAACTTACATAATTTGAAATAAACGCAAAAAATATATATTTTTTCTATAACAAAATCGGAAGACATGGTATTTTAACTTACAAATGCAAATAGGATTGTGATCTACATACACTACATTCTTATTTGCAAGC
This sequence comes from Lucilia sericata, assembly GCF_015586225.1. Lineage (NCBI taxonomy): Eukaryota > Metazoa > Arthropoda > Insecta > Diptera > Calliphoridae > Lucilia > Lucilia sericata. Next base: position 308,337 of record NW_023994391.1, on the reverse strand, counting down.
GTTTATAGGCGTCTCATTAACTTCGCTTAGAACTCCACACATTATGTAAGTGAAATTTTAATTTGTCTTATTGAAACTGTGGCTTACATTCTAAGCGAGAGCACATCGATGAGGCAGCCTAGGACACTTTTATGTTAAATCTAAGTGGAAGAATAATTGAAAGCATCACCACTGACTGCCACGAAATGTCACTTAGATAAGCGAGTACATAATGTGTATTTTTACCGCTGGGTTGTTAAGCAGTTTGTTAAAATGAAAATCCTCTCCCATATATGAAAAAGAAGAAGAATTCGGCATGCACTTAGCTAAATTAATTTGATTATGTTGCCAGATAAAGCACTAAAAATACTTGCATTACAGCGATTTCAATATGTTGCCAGATAAAATACCTATTAATATTGGTAAAAACTCAAAAAAAAACTTGGCAGCACTAATTCGTAGCAAGAAAAAATCAATTTTTTGTCTGCACACAGTCTGCAAGAGAGAATTTTTCGTATTACTCTCTTTTTGTTGAGTGAAATATGAGTAGTTTGATAAACTACTTTGTTAAAGTAACGGGGATAAAAATGTTGCTTAAAAAAAATAATATATGACGTTTAAAAGTAATGCCAAGTTTATCAATATATGTGTACTAAAAATTAGGGTTCTATAAATCGACTTTCGAATAATCGAACAATCGACTTTTTGTCGAAAAAAGTCGAAAAGTCGAAGTCGACTATTTTGTTCCAAAAAAGTCGATAACTCGACTATCGTCTATGAAAAAAGTCGACTTTGTAAATAAAAGTCGAAAAAAGTCGAAAAGTCAAAAAATCGGAAAGTCGAAAAAAGTCGAAAAGTCGAAAAAAGTTGAAAAGTCGAAAAAAGTCGATAAGTCGAAAAAAGTCGAAAAGTCGGAAAAAGTCGAAAAGTTGGAAAAAGTCGAAAAGTCGAAAAAAGTCGAAAATTTTAAAAAAAGTGGAAAAGAGGTCAAAAACTCTAAAATAGTCGGAAAAACTCGAAAAAAGTAAAAAATAGTCGAAAATAGTCGAAGAAAAATCCAAATAAATCGAAAATAGTCAAAAAGTCGTAAAAAATCAAAAAGTCGAAAAGTCGAAAAAAGTCGGAAAAAGTCGAAAAGTCGACCATTTATAAAATACTAAAAGTCGAAAAGTCTAAAAGTCGACTTTTAAATAAATGAAAAAGGTCGAAAAGTCGAAAAATCGACTTTTCATAAAATGGAAAAAGTAGAAAGGTCGAAAAGTCGACTTTTAACTAAATCCAAAAAGTCGAAAAGTCGACTTTTCGTTTCAACTATAGAACCCTACTAAAAATATTGCCGTATCAGAGCTGGGAATTTCCAAAAAATACCCAATTTCCAGATAAAAATTTAAAAAATTCATTTAAGTTTCAAAATTTTTAAAAAAATAGAAAGAACATAAAAATCCTCGATTTTTCATTAAAAATATATGGTTTATTCAAATCAAATAAAATATTAATATTTAATATGGTTTATGTTTATAAAAAATTCTAAAAAACACATCATTTCTTATCTCACAACTTTAATAAAATAACATTTCAAAGTGTATGACGAATTCTTCTTCTTTTTAATGCATGGGAGAGGATTTTCTACTTTAACAAACTACTTATAAACAATTATAAATTGTTTTATAATAAGAATTATATAAACATAACAATACATAAACAATTAAATAAGTACAAAAATTGAATTATTTAATAGAATATAGTAAATAAAAATAACGTAAAAAGAGTATTGAATAAAATAGTATAAACAGCCATTTGAAAACTTTGTTTCAAAAGAGAGTAATGTGTAATTTTGCAAAAACTGTTTTTTGAAAAATTTGTTCTACAAAAAACTACAGCGGGAACTATATTACCCACCAAAATGAAGGAAATTGGTCCCTCTATAATGTCCAATACGCCAATCCTAGTCACTAGTCCAAAATTTGACCCTAGGGCCAAAAGAGAGTAATGAGTGAAATTTTGTAAAAACAGTTTTTTGAGAACTTTGTTCTACAAAAAACTACAGCGGGAAATATATTACCCACCAAAATGAAGGAAATTGGTCCCTCTATAATATCCAAGACGACAATCCTACTCACACGTCCAAAATTTGACCCTAGGGCCAAAAGAGAGTAATGAGTGAAATTTTGTAAAAACTTTTTTTTGAGAACTTTGTTCTACAAAAAACTACAGCGGGAACTATATTACCCACCAAAATGAAGGAAATTGGTCCCTCTATAATGTCCAATACGCCAATCCTAGTCACTAGTCCAAAATTTGACCCTAGGGCCAAAAGAGAGTAATGAGTGAAATTTTGTAAAAACAGTTTTTTGAGAACTTTGTTCTACAAAAAACTACAGCGGGAACTATATTACCCACCAAAATGAAGGAAATTGGTCCCTCTATAATGTCCAATACGCCAATCCTAGTCACTAGTCCAAAATTTGACCCTAGGGCCAAAAGAGAGTAATGAGTGAAATTTTGTAAAAACAGCTTTTTGAGAACTTTGTTCTACAAAAAACTACAGCGGGAACTATATTACCCACCAAAATGAAGGAAATTGGTCCCTCTATAATATCCAATACGCCAATCCTAGTCACTCGTCCAAAATTTGACCCTAGGGCCAAAAGAGAGTAATGAGAGAAATTTTGTAAAAACTGTTTTTTGAGAACTTTGTTCTACAAAAAACTACAGCGGGAAATATATTACCCACCAAAATGAAGAAAATTGGTCCCTTTATAACGTCCAATACGCCAATTCTAGTCACTCGTCCAAAATTTGACCCTAGGGCCAAAAGAGAGTAATGAGTGAAATTTTGTAAAAACAGTTTTTTGAGAACTTTGTTCTACAAAAAACTACAGCGGGAACTATATTACCCACCAAAATGAAGGAAATTGGTCCCTCTATAATGTCCAATACGCCAATCCTAGTCACTCGTCCAAAATTTGACCCTAGGGCCAAAAGAGAGTAATGAGTGAAATTTTGTAAAAACAGTTTTTTGAGAACTTTGTTCTATAAAAAACTACAGCGGGAACTATATTACCCACCAAAATGAAGGAAATTGGTCCCTCTATAACGTCCAATATGCCAATACTAGTCACTCGTCCAAAATTTGACCCTAGGGCCAAAAGAGAGTAATGAGTGAAATTTTGTAAAAACAGTTTTTTGAGAACTTTGTTCTACAAAAAACTACAGCGGGAACTATATTACCCACCAAAATGAAGGAAATTGGTGCCTCTATAACGTCCAATACGCCAATCCTAGTCACTCGTCCAAAATTTTACCCTAGGGCCAAAAGAGAGTAATGAGTGAAATTTTGTACAAACAGTTTTTTGAGAACTTTGTTCTACAAAAAAATACATTGGGAAATATATTACCCACCAAAATGAAGGAAATTGGTCCCTCTATAATATCCAAGACGACAATCCTAGTCACTCGTCCAAAATTTGACCCTAGGGCCAAAAGAGAGTAATGAGTGAAATTTTGTAAAAACTGTTTTTTGAGAACTTTGTTCTACAAAAAACTACAGCGGGAAATATTTTACCCACCAGAATGAAGGAAATTGGTCCCTTTATAATGTCCAATACGCCAATCCTAGTCACTCGTCCAAAATTTGACCCCAGGGCCAAAAGAGTGTAATGAGTGAAATTTTGTAAAAACTGTTTTTTGAAAACTTTATTCTACAAAAAACTACAGCGGGAACTGTATTACGCATCAAAATGAAGGAAATTGGTCCCTCTATAATGTCCAATACGCCAATCCTAGTCACTAGTCCGAAATTTGACCCTAGGGCCAAAAGAGAGTAATGAGTGAAATTTTTTAAAAACAGTTTTTTGAGAACTTTGTTCTACAAAAAACTACAGCGGGAACTATATTACCCGCCAAAATGAAGGAAATTGGTTCCTCTATAATGTCCAATACGCCAATCCTAGTCACTCGTCCAAAATTTGACCCCAGGGCCAAAAGAGAGTAGTGAGTGAAATTTTGTAAAAACAGTTTTTTGAGAACTTTGTTCTACAGAAAACTACATCGGGAACTGTATTACGCATCAAAATGAAGGAAATTGGCTCCTCTATAATGTCCAATGGGCCAATCCTAGTCACTCGTGCAAAATTTGATCCCAGGGCCAAAAGAGAGTAATAAGTGAAATTTTGTAAACACAGCTTTACAAAAAACTACAAAAGGAACTATATAACCCACCAAAATGAAGGAAAGCGACCCTACTATAATGTCCAATGCGTTTACCTAAGTCACTCACCCAAAATATGACCCTAATATCAAAAGAAAATAATAAGTGAAATGTTGAAAAAAAATGTTTTTTAAGATTTTTTACAAAAACTATAGAAGGGAACTGATTACCCAAAAAATATTGGACATTGGTCCAATATGACACCCTCTAAAACTGAAAAATTTTTTTTAATAAAATGTCGAAATATTGAATTTTTAATTCCATAATTTTTTTTCATTTACCACTATTTGTTTTAAATTGTTATTATTAATCAATTTATTAATTCTCAATATTGTTATTTAAATGCTTACTCTCTCTTTTACTTAGTTTGTTAAGCACTTTGTTAAAATGAAAATCCTCTCCCATATATGAAAAAGAAGAAGAATTCGGCATGCACTTAGCTAAATTAATTTGATTATGTTGCCAGATAAAGCACTAAAAATACTTGCATTACAGCGATTTCAATATGTTGCCAGATAAAATACCTATTAATATTGGTAAAAACTCAAAAAAAAACTTGGCAGCACTAATTCGTAGCAAGAAAAACTCAATTTTTTTGTCTGCACACAGTCTGCAAGAGAGAATTTTTCGTGTTACTCTCTTTTTGTTGAGTGAAATATGAGTAGTTTGATAAAGTTAAAGTAACGGGGATTTACCAAAAATCCCCCTGTTTGTTTTCTTCTTGTAGTTAAAAAGTTTGCTTTCTTCATAGTTTGTTTTCCTCATCGGCGGAGGCTGGTCGCCGCTAATAATTTGCAAGCCGCGCCGCCGCCGACTTTCGGCTCAAAAGCGTAACCGCTGATAAAAATTGGAATCACACATGTATTTCAGAAAATAATTTCATTTGAACGGAGTTGCCACTATTTTAAATTCTTATGGCAAATTGAAAAGAGTTGCCACACAATATTGTGCTAATATTAAAAGAGTGAAAACTCTTTTAATATTAGCAGAGAAAACTTATATAAAGAAAGGTTTCTATATAACACACTATTATACAGAGATTTTTCAATATAATAAACGCTTTTAAGGTCAATTTCTGAAGAAAAAGTTAAATTGAACCGACAATTTAGCCACCTCCGATATTTTCTATAATAAGGCGCGTCGCCGACCTAAAATGGTTACGCCGCCGCCGTTCATTTTGCATCGGCTTGTATCTCTGCATAGAGAGGCTAAAATCCTCTGTTTGTTATCTTCTTGTGCGTTGCTTATGTTATTTCGTAAGTTGGGAAAACAAGGTTGCCAGATAAATTTCACAATGTTTTTCACAATAAATTATTATTGAAATTATTTCGCAAATATTTCATACTAAATATTTTATATGTAGTTTGACAGCATTTCGCACGAAATTTTGAACAGAGTACCTAGCTTTACAGGGAAGAAAAATCATTCTTCTGTCGTACCGTTCGTATGCAATACAAATTTCCTCCTTTAAATCAAAAGTCCAAAAACACTACTCCCTCTATCCTTTTTCCCACCACCTCTTATTCTAGATCCAATAACCCCTAAGTGCTGAACAAGAAAAAGAGAATTTCTCAAAAAATTTTGAGTTCGTTTTTACGTCAATCATTTGATCATACTCTAAACATTATAATGTTTAATTTTATTAACATTTTCATTTGATATTCTAACTACATCGAGTTTCTTTCAAATTATAGATAGAAGATGTATTAAAATTGGTATAAAAATCCTATTTTAAAAAATAATGAAAATTTTGAGTTGAAATCGTCAACAGGTCATTTTTGACAGTGAAAATCGTCAAAAGGACGATAAATCGTCAAATCTGGCAACAGTGACTGTAACCAAGGGAGGATTTAAGGTGGAAGTACACAACACGCGTCGAGCAGTCAACGCGTTTCACGCATTCCAAACTGTTCGCGCTTTATTATAAGCGGATAGTTACACACCACGCGTCATTTTGAACTTTCTTTTAATGTTTTTTAAGACTATTACTGTTTTAAAAATCAAAATTTTAAGTTTTTGTATATTTTTTAATATTTTTCTTCCATTGTTGGAGAAATTTATTTCATTTTAGTTTATTCTTATTATACACAAAACAAAATACAACCCTGATCAGCTGCCGACGCGTCAAAAGTTGAAAGTTGCTGAACTTTCCGCGGCAGACGCGTTACAAACTACAATGTGAAACTTGTTAAATGAAAATACACTATTTCAACTTTTTTGACAGAAGCCTATAACGCGTTGCCGCGTACAACGCGTGTTGTGTACTTCCACCTATAGTACGCATTATTTATTTTATAGAGTTTCACAGTTGTACTACAAAAAATCTTTGCATGTAACCCCGTGTCTATATTAGACAAATATATATTATGTAAACGTCAAATTGTTATCATGATAAAAAATTAGCAGGTACAGACAAGAGATACAAGCCGAGACGGCTCAAATCTGCGGCGGCTGGCCGCCGGTAATATTTTGCAAGCCGCGCCGCCGCCGACTTCTTTCGGCTTAAAAGCTAAGCCGGCTTAAACGTAGCCGCTGATAAAGATTAGAATCACACATGTATTTCAGAACATAATTTCACCAAATTGAACGGAGTTGCCACTATTTTAAATTCTTATGGCAAATTGAAAAGAGTTGCCACACAATATTGTGCTAATATTAAAATAGTGAAAACTACTATAAATGTCCATTTTCTGCAGAAAAAAATTTATATAGAGACAGGTTTCTATGTAACAGACTATTATACAAAGATTTTTCAATATAATAAACCTTATAAGGTCAATTTCTAAAGAAAAAGTTAAATTGAGCCGACAATTTAGCCGCCGCCGTTATTTTCTGTAATAAGCCACCGCCGACGACCCAATATGGTTACGCCGTCGCCGCCGATCATTTCGCATCGGCTTGTATCTCTGGTACAGACGGCATTTATTAGCGTAATAACGTCGTTATGACAGTGTTGTCTAAACAATTGTTTAGACAACGTTGTCTTGATAACATACGTCATTTAATTGTAACATTTGTTTAGAATTTTGTTTTTGTGCAATTAAAATTGATTTTGAACATAAGTTTTAGTGAAATTAGTGTTTATTTACAAAATTTTCATTAAATTTTAATTGTTTCTTTAAAATTTAGCATTATTTATATAAAATTATCTTGTAGTGATAAAATCAGCATTTTGTTACCCCTATGCATTAACATAAACAAAAAACTGACAATTTTTCTGCTGACGTTTTGTCAAGTATCGTGATAAATATTTGGCTAATATAGACACGGGGTAAACAATCTACAACAGTGTTGCCAGAAAATTAATTTCAAAATATGCTAAAACTTAAAAAACTAAGTGCTAACTGCCGGTCCACACTAGGAAACCAAAGTATATTAATAAAGTAGCGACATCTCTTGTTGTACAACAACATCTACAACAACCACATGTATTTTGTTTTTGGAATAATTTAAGATTGTGTCAAAATAAAATTTCCTTGAACAACAATGTGAACAAAACATAAATAAAAAATATTACTTTTAAGTTAAAAATATTAACGATTTAATTATATTATTATATATTATACAATTTATTACACTTTTAAACTACTTTAAAACCACTTTTAATTCACTTTTTCAACTTTTCACAAATTTTAACAAATAGCAAAACACAATTTAAAAATGGCGACGTAAACAATGTTAACAATTTTCAAAACAAACTTTGACAATTTGCTTCATTTATCTAGTTTAAAAAAAATAGTCAGCTGTTCAAGTGATGCTACCAAAGTAAATTTATAAAGTAGACTCATTTGAACAGCTGACTATTTTTTTTAAACTTGCTATTTGTGGACTTACTTGTCAAAAATGTTTATGTTGCCATATTTGTTTTCATTTTAACGCTTGCTTTTGTACAAATTTCTGAGTAATTTGTTGTATTTAATGTGAAAAAGTGTATTTTAAGTGTATAATATTTTTAAAAATGTTCTAATTTTTAAAAAATAAAGAAAACTCTGTGACTTTTAATATAAATAACAACATATTTTTGGAAGGTACAACAATAATGCCATATTTTCCATTAATTATTGGTTCATTTTTGTAAACAAATTTTGACAAGTGAGTATTTCGAACAAAAACAAATTGCCTGTGGTTTTTGTAGACGTTTGTTGTACAACAACTCGTGTCGCTACTTTATTAATTTACTTTGGATGCTACTTTATTAATTTACTTTGTAGGAAACTTTTTTTGGGAAACTTTTGATTTTGCGTAAGAGAGAAAGAGAAAGAATATCATTCATCTCTCTCGCGGTACGGAGTTTCTCGTACTCGCAGGGTGCACTTATAAGGTGAAGTCAATTCTACAAAAACAACAAAAGTAGATACTTCTGTCAAAAAATGTACATGTTGCCACCGTGTTTTTTTTTTTTAATTTACCTTACAAAAAGACAATCCCACATGCCCAAAAATCTCTTCACGTAAAGTAAATATGTATTATAAGATAAAATTTATTAAAAATTATACATGAATTGAAAAATTATTCACAAACAAAATTTTTATTTTATAAACGGTATTTTGTATGGAAATTTTGTTTTATAAAACTTTTATAAAATAAAAATGTTGTTTGTGAATAAGGGGGTTAGAATATTATTTATTATTTACTTATTAAAAAAGTAAATAAAATATCAATTAAAATAACAAAAAAATTAGTACTAGATTACAAAATTGTAAGTAGTAGCAAAAATACAAATTGTATACATATTATTTTTTATCAGTCAATATTGGGAACTTATAATACCGTGTAGGTCTCTACTATTGTCGTATAAGAAATATATAATGATCTTTATAGAAATGTGACCAAACCACTACCATGGAAAGTTGTTAAAAATTAAGATATCTATGATAAAATCGAGTTTTAATAATTTTATTTACAATTGTGGGATGTTTGTACTCTCAATTGATTAGTAAAAAGTTCTCTATAATTGATAAAATAGATGTATATTTAAGACAAATAGTTTGTGCAATTTTTGAGTAGTACGCATAAATTTACTACGGATTAAAATGAATATAAAATTTGTTTATTAATTTTTTGTCCTAAAAATATAATGAATCCCTAGATAGATGTACATATTTTTTCGGATTGTGGCAACTCTAAATGGTGTACTTTGACAGTTGTATCTACCTCAAATAAAAAAAATGAGTGATCAGCTGTTGAATTGACTTCACCTTATAAGTGCACCCTGCGTACTCGTAAACTTGTTTTGTTTTGTTATTCTTCTCATTCGTACAACAACAAATCAATGCAATTAATACGTAGTTTCTCAAACAAAAGTTTCTATGTGTGGACATTAAGGAAACTTCAAAGGGGAATTAAGAAAAAGTTTCTCAACAAAAGTTTTCTAGTGTGGACCAGGTATAAAGTGTTCTACAGAAGAAAAAAATGCTAAAAATTTTTAATTTAACAAAATTCAAATTATCTTATTTTATTTGCAATATAATTATGTATTTATATATTCATAAACAGCATTTTAATTTGTAAAAGATTTTTAATACTAAATTTCTATACAAGATTTGATTTATAAAACTTGTATAAAATTAAAATTTGTTTATGATTGAAAAATTCAGCTTAAATAAGATCTCGAATTTTATTTTTAATTATAGCCATTGAAATAGAAAGCCTTTCAACTTCGGCATTAGAAAAAGATGAAATGAGTAATGACAATACAAAAATAGACAATTGATTAAATGCATTTTCACCGATAAAATTTTCAAAATTATATACTTGAATTTAGAAAGACATTGTATCAGATTTTTCATCATAATGTTGTTTTGTAATATACAACCACTGATTTTCAATAATATTTTTTATCAGTTAAACTGTACTTAATATTTAATAGAAAACAGAAATATTTTTTAATTTTTTTATTAAGCTAATTATGCTAAAAAGCATTTAGCATAATTTTAAAAAACTTCAATGCATTTTCCCGATGCAAAATGCTTATCTAGTACTGAAGTGCTGAAATGGCAACACTGATCTACAACGATCAGCTGGGCTGTAAAATACACCAGTTACTAACTGGTTAGTAGAAAAAACACAATAAAAACAAAATTTAGTCAGCATTTGGTAACGATTTTTTACACAAGCTCTGTTTAGTAGTGCGCTATAACCATTTTTTATTGTTAGTGGTACGTTAACCGATAACAAAAAATTTAATTGTTAAATTTTTTCTGACGAAAAACTGTAAGCGGTCTAAAGGGGGAAATTATTTTCTTGCTCATCTAGCAATATATTTGTTGTTCTGTATTGGAATTTTGTTTTTAATATTGTTTATATTGTTGGGTTGGTTGATTTGTTAGCTGGTATGTGTACGAGGAGAATTAAAAACAAGTGTGCGAACGATGATGACGACTTTGTAGAAATAACATACTAGTTGTTAGTAAAGTGGTAGTTAATGTCTGTAATACTTGGCTAAATAACCATACAATACTTGAAGTTTTTAATACGATACACTCCATTTTAAAGTTACTAAAATAATCAAAATAAAGAAAATATATTCGTTTTGAGTAAATATATAAAAACAGCTTTAAGTTAAATACAACGGAAATAAATATAAGAAATAAATAAAAGGTAAAAGTGTGAAATCTATAAATAAATATTAAAGACAAGTTTACCTCAAAATACAAAAGTCAAATCAAGATTAGTAATGCCACAATGCAAGAATTTTAGAACAACGACGGGCGCGCCTTAATTGTGAGAGAATAATACTAAGAAAATATACAAACAAATAAAACCTATGTTCCACTTAAGTAAAGATCCAACTTCAAAATCAGATTTTAATGTATAATGCAAAAGTTTAACTATACAATGTTGATACGTTCTAAGAATTATTATTAAGTACAACTTATAATATATACTGTGTCCATATTTATTTTTCATATATGTATGAGTTTTATTTTTACATTGCCACGCCTACTAAAAACAAATTGTATTCAGTATGATGTTGGCTGCGAACAGTATTGCCAAAACTATTATATGTACTATATTGAACCAAACAGCTACTTTAGAAACAAATCTTATTTATGTTTAAGATAAGTTTATCAAATAATGTAATGGCTTAAAATTTATACATAATTTATATTAAGAACCTTGTACCACATGATGTACTTTGTGCCTGTACCCTGTTTCAGGTATTGTAGAAAAAATTATAACAATCTTGTATAAAAAGGCGTGAATAAGATATTTCTTGTTAAATTTGTTTGTGTACATTTTGAGAGTAAACCGAATTATACTGTTAAAAATAGGATGACTATTGCATACACTTCCTTTCGGTAAAGCGATTAATTTAGGTTGATTACCTGAAAATTGCCAAATTTCAAATAAGGAATAAGCCGTAAAATATTTTTTCAACTAACCGGTTAACCAAATATCCTATTTTACAGACACTGGTCTGCACTCAAATCCTCCTTTAAAAAACTATGTTATGTTAGTTAGTTAGTTTGAAAGGAGGATGTATATACATTAAATCCGAAGAAATACACCTAGGCCTCTATCGGGCCTGTTGTGCGCTCCTTAACCAGTGCCTCAGGTGGGAATCGAACCCACCACCTCCGGTCTACCAGACTAGAACACTAACCACTAACCTACCGGAGGCCACATAGAACTTAAGATATTAACACACTGAATCTACGCCTGCTTTCGATTTCTTTCTATCACGTCACAATTTCAAGTAATACGTAATTCGAGTAAACCGAACTTAAATATCAAACATTATTTCAAATAATACTTTTTTAATAAACTTTTAATAGTATTGTACTTACAATATTTGAAAGTATAAGCCTACAAATCCATCTGACAGTTATAAGCTTTAAAGTTCAAAAACTTTGAAAAAATGGTGAAATTTAAAACTTTTTTTATAACACTTATGAAGCTTATGAGATATTTTTTCAATACTGTCAATGAGGGTTGGATACACTTCTAGCGAAAATATATCGTTTGATGTATATATAATCTAGGAAATCTTAACTGTAAGTACCAAAATTAGCAAGGAGTCTTAGCAAAGAGGCCCTACCTTAAATATAAAAATGAATGTGTGTTTGTATGTTATATGTTTGTATATTTGAAGTTTATAGACTACTACGGCTGAACCGATTTTCTTCAAATTTTTAAAGTGTATACCTGTATGTCTGGTAGAGGTTATAGGCTACTTTTTATTTTGAAATTTCAAGTGGGCGAGGAGACACGCCCATATTAGGAAAATATTAAATCAGTATATCAGAGAAATTGTCGGAGCCACTTTAGTGTCAATATGATTATTTAGGACAAAAAGTAGGCGACCTAGCAGCAGAGGGCGTGGCACCTCCCATATAAATTAAACACGTTTATCTGGGAAATTAATAGAACTAATAGCATGTTTCACAATATCGAAATTCTTTCTTATTGTAGTTGAATGAAAACGTATTTTGGTTTAACTATATCAAATGTAATTGTTATTTCTATTCGAAAGCTAAGTCGAATGATAACGTAAAACTATTTTACTTTTTCATATAAAAATTGATTTCTCTATTTCGAACTTACAATCATGAATTCGAACGAACGTGTCAAAATCAATCACTTGTTCTTTAGCTTTCGCATTGAATAATATTGTAAAAACAAGTAAGAGCGCTATATTCGGCTGAGCCGAATCTTAAGTACCCTCCACCTACTTATACATATATTAATACTTTTCTAATTGATCAAATATTTGTAGAAATAAGTTTTCTCATGTCTTGAATAGAAAAAATACAAAGATTTAAACAGCTTAAATCTATTACAATTCCATGATTTATTGAACATTACAAACACCATTTTCTTTACATTTTTATAGCGCTTAGCGATATTTAGTAATTTGCATGTATGCATGTGTGTAAAAGATTTAAGGATTTTTAAAATAAATATATATAATTTTGTTCTACACAAATTGATAATGCAACTAGTTAAATACGGCTAAAGCGCTTTTAGGGGCAGGACATAGTTTGGGAGATATGACCAATTATAGACCGATCGTAAAAATTTTTTTAAGCAAAATTTCTGTTCATAAAAGCTATATTTCAGTCAAATTTTGTATCTATATCATAATTTAGTAATAAGTAATGTGTGTTTAAGTGATTTTCTGAAGCGAACCTTGTATGGGACCGACCGCACCTATGTTAGGAACCGATCGTGGAAAAATCTTGAAATAGAATTTTTGTATACAAAATTAATATTTGGGCCAAATTTTTTATCAATAGCTTTATTTGGTAATGAGTAATGTGCGTTTAAGAGATTTTCGTAAAAGGACCTTGTATGGGAGCTATGACCAATTATTGTATATAAAGACAAAATTTAAAAATTCTGTATCTATATCATTATTTGGTAATGAATATTGTGCATTTAAGTGATTTTCTGGAGGGGACCTAGTATAAGAGCTATGACCAAATATGGACCGATCGAAATACAATTTTATAGTTTAATATATGTATATAAGAGCAATATTTTTGCTAAATGTATGGATATCAATATTTTGTAATGAGTTATGTGCGTTTAAGTGATTTTCGGGAGGGAACCTTGTATGGGAGCTATGACCAAAGTTGGACCGATCATGAAAAAATGCTCAAATAACATTTCTGTGTACAAAAGTAGTATTTATGCCAAATGTTTTATGGGTATCACTATTTGATAATGAGTTATGTGCCTTTAAGTGTTTTTCTGAAAGGGACCTTGTATGGGAGCTATGATCAATTATGGACCGATAGGAAAACAAATTCACAGTAATATTTGTCTGTATATGAGCAATGCTTGTGCTAAACTTCATATAAATATCTTAATTTAGTAATTAGTTATGTGCGTTTAAGTGATTTTCGGAAGGGGACCTTGTATGGGAGCTATAACCAATTATGGACCGATCGGAAAAAAAATTTACAGTAATATTTTCGTGCATATGTGGATATCTTAATTTTGTAATGAGTTATGTGCGTTTAAGTGATTTTCGGGAGGGGACCTTGTATGGGAGCTATGACCAATTATGGACCGCTCGGAGAAAAATTTCACAGTAATATTTTCGTGCATATGAGCAATACTTGTACCAAATTTTATGTGGATATCTTAATTTTGTAATGAGTTATATGCGTTTAAGTGATTTTTGGGAGGGGACCTTGTATGGGAGCTATGACCAATTATGGACCGCTCGGAGAAAAATTTCACAGTAATATTTCTGTGCATATGAGTAATACTAGTACCAAATTTTATATGGATATCTTAATTTAGTAGTGACTTATGCGCGTTTAAGTGATTTTCGGGAGGGGACCTTGTATGGGAGCTATGACCAATTATGGACCGATCAGAAAAAACTTTCACAGTAAAATTTCCTTGCGTATGAGCAATACTTATACCAAATTTTATATGGATATCTTAATTTAGTAATGAGTTATGCGCGTTTAAGTGATTTTCGGTAGGGGACCTTGTATGGGAGCTATGACCAATTATGGATCGATGGAACAAAAATTTCACAGTAATATTTCTGTATGTGAGAGCAATAGTTGTACCAAATTTTATATGGATGTCTTAATTTAGTAATGAATTATTTGCGTTTAAGTTATTTTCGGGAGGGGACCTTGTATGGGAGCTATGTCCAATTATGGACCGATCCAGAAAATTTTTTCTCTGAATGAATTCTATTCACATAAGATTTTAATTTGTAAAATTTTGTAAAGATTTCGAAATTGTGACGGAAGTTATTAACAAAAAATCCATTTTCCGGGAATATGTACTTTTGTATGGGAGGTATATGAAATTGTTGACCGATTCTGGCAATTCAGCAGAAGTCAAGCTCTTGTGTAGAAACGAATGTATGGTGATTTTCATGGAATTATCTTGCATAGTTTTCGAGAAAATTACATCAGAATGTGTAAAAAATGCTTATTTTTTTCGAGGTTGTTTCAAATTTTGATTCATAACATTTCCGGGTGTGAACCGATTTTGCTTATTTTCAATACCAAACTGCCTAGGACAATAATAAATATTTTGGGTGAATTTCGATAATTTTTGTTGCTTCGTGTTAACGTGAGAATGTTTTATACAGACAGACAGACAGACGGACATAGCTAAATCGACTCAGAATTTCATAAGGTCCACCATATGAAATACCACATAATTGTCATGCAAATTGCTGGCAAAGTTATTTCAAAGTAGAATGGCTATTTAAATGACTTTGATGAATTTCTCTCGAAACCCACTTCCATTTATTCTATTTTCTTGAAGGAAATCACCATGGGCCACTTGAGTTTCCGAGTAAATGTAAGCCTTAGGGCGCTTAACCTTTTTAAAACTTTTAGCTGCCACGCACAAAATGCTCCATATAATGTTACTCAGTCATTATTCTTCCCTTATTATACTAAAATAACAAATATTACGCGTTTTTCTTTGCTTTTGGAGATGTTGTTCTCATTCATTCAAATTTGTTTAAAAATTTTGTTTTGTTGTGAATTTCTATTTTTTGAAAAATGTGTCTGACTTACGTAAAAACCGCAAGCTCATTCGAACGAAAGTTTTCGACATGAATTTTAATATTCATTTGAACATTTTTAAAAAACAGGGAGAATTTTCATCATATATTTTAAATAGAAAAATTTGTATATCTAACTATTAGAACTAGAATTTTCAAATTTTACATGAAGAACTTTGATATTCATGGGAACATTTTGAGAATAACGGGCGGACTTTTAATGGGGGCTTGTCACCTCCTATATGAACTAAATACAAAATTTCGATATCTGTGAAACTAGTAAAACTAGATTCTTCAAATTATATATATAAACTATTAGATTATTAACTATTAGATTATTAAAATTTTTCATAGATTACATTAAATTCTCAATTAACGTTCGGGAAAATTGGCGAACTTGTTATAATTTGCGTGACATCTCTTATAAACAAATTGTATACATATGTGGAAAACTATTGTAGTTAGAATTTTCAAACTCGTTAAGTGGGTTTTTTTATTTATATTGCTTTTAGGGTAGCAAGGCACACGGTGTAGCTACCCAGCTTACAATTTCACTTACATCATAAAGAAATAAACACAGATGTCGACATGGCTCTCTTAAAAAAGTACTCTTAAGCTTATTATTATTATTATTATTATTATTATTATTATTATTATTATTATTATTATTATTATTATTCTTATTCTTATTATTATTATTCTTATTCTTATTATTATTATTATTATTATTATTATTATTATTATTATTATTATTATTATTATTTTATTATTATTATTTATTATTATTATATCATTATTATTATTATTATTATTATTATATTATTATTATTATTATTATTATTATTATTATTATTATTCTTTATTATTATTATTCTTATTCTTATTATTATTATTTTTATTATTATTATTATTATTATTATTATTCTTATTCTTATTTTATTTTATTATTATTATTATTATTATCTTATTATTATTTATCATTATTATTATTCTTATTATTATTATTATTTATTATTATTCTTCTTCTTCTATTCTTATCTTATTTCTTCTTCTTTCTTCTTCTCTTATATTATTCTTCTTACTTCTTATTCTTCTCTTCTATCTTCTTCTTCTTCTTCTTATTCTTCTTCTTCTTCTTATTCTTATTCTTCTTCTTCTTCTTCTTCTTCTTATTCTTCTTCTTCTTCTTATTCTTCTATTATTATTATTATTATTATATTTTATTGTTATATTATTATTACTATATATTATTATATAGCATTAAAATAACGGAATTGTCGGTGTCGCAATCTTTTTTTATCATTCATGCGCTTACATAATGTGTGGAGTTCTAAGCCAAGTTAATGAGACGACTATAAACGCTTATAAATAAGAACGTAATGAATGTAGATTACAATCCTATTTGCATTTGTAAGTTAAAGTAGCATGTCTTCCGATTTTGTTATAGAAAAAACATATATTTTTTTATATTTATATTAAAATTATGAAAGTTTATTTAAAAGTTATCATCAAATAATAAACATGTATTATAGTTAATTCAATAAAAATATTATTAAACAATTTCATCGAAGATAAATGAATCTTAATTTTCTTTTGAAACTTTCGGCCATCTTCCTTTACAGATCCTGTAAACAATCACGAGGAAATTGTCAGTATTAAAACTAGAATATATGAAGTAAATTTACCCCAATTTTTAAATCCGTTTCTGCCATTTAGATCACCACAATTATCTTAAATTTTTACAATAAAATAACTTTTTTAACAAAACACAGCTTCACTTACAAAAGATCAACTTTAAACTGAAACTATAAATAATTATTTTCATGTAGTATACAAAAGAAAAATAAAACTGTACTTTAGTTCTGTTTTTTTTAAGAAATAAAAACAAAAAAACAACATGAAAAAGGCAGCTCTCTCTGCTTAAATCGTAATCTATGTTATAATTAAAGTGCATGATATGTTGGATGACGCATACATCTAAGTACTTTGTTTCATTTACCGCTGGGTAGTTTAGAATACAGCTTAATAAAGTAGAAAACAAGTAAGAGTGTTATATTCGGCTGTGCCGAATCTTATATACCATTCTCCATAATGTATTTAAAAAATATCAATTTAACCGCTCTATTGGGCGCCCGGAAGTAATGGGCCTCCAAAGATTTGATGTATAATTGGATATATCTCGATGTATAACATGACATATATGAGTAACCCATTGAGAGCCAGGGTCAAAATTTTATGTTTTTTCCCTTGACTTTTTTACAAAAGTACCGTTATTTCTATAATATATCATTTGTAATCATTTTATTTCAACATCCCACAGAAATCATTTTTTTAAATTGTTTCATGTGTTCTTTCATAACAGTGCGTGACATAGCCTATTATTTTAAATCAAATGCTATATTCTTAAAAGTCTAATTAAATAATTAATAATACAAATAGCAGCTAAGCTATTTGAATGAGTTATAATAAAATATTATGCACTACTTTGCTTTTTTGCCAAAAATAAATTTATTGGTGCTATTATTTTGACAGGTCCAAATTGGAGTACATAAGCGTTTGGACATATTTTTTATAAATTCACTTATTAATTTTGCAAAATTTTTTTACTTTGTAAGCCTAGAGCAGTGGTGGGCAGACACATACTATGAAGTATTTATTGTGTGTATTAAGCAGCAGAGAACCGTATTCAAGTCAACATTTAGTATTAGTACACTGTAAAAATTTGTTCATAAACAAAATAAAATATTTTGCGTGCAAATACACCTTTAATGCACATAAACATACATTAATAAATTATTTCAATAATTTTTTTCAATAAAGCGTGGAAAAATAAAATGTAATTTCATGAAAAACTAAATGTTTTTATAAACAAGTCAGAGTGCTATATTCGGCTATGACGAATCTTAAATACCCTCCACCTTACTAGATACGTATTTAATAAATTGTGAAAGTTAAAATTGTGCTTCCGTGATGAGGGTGCTATCATTTAGAAATTATAAATACCTTTTATGGAGATATGGCTAATTATTGGCCAATCCGAACAAAATTTCACATAATGATTTATCGATAAAAAAACACACTGTGTCGGATTTTATCCGTATATATTTATAATATTTATAATTGAATGAAATATATTGGAAAAAATGACTTATGGAAATGGGCCTTATATGAGAACTAAGACCAATTATGCATTGATCCTATTTTTTTAAAAAAAGATTTCTTATATACACAAAATATACTTATTATCTTTATTTATCAACGAAATATGCGATTTTCTGAAGCGGATATTATATGACAGATATGAACAATTATGGACCGATCCGAAAAAAACTTATTTTTATAGCCTATTTATACCCTACACCACTTTAGTGGGAAGGGTATATTGTAACGCACAATAATATTGGTCCTATACCCACCTTAAAGTATACCAATCAGCTTTGGTTAAGTTCATATTTATGTTATGTCTAATATACTCGTATCTCGACAGAAAGCTGCAAAACCAAATTCTATAGTAGCCTTGATGACTCTCATGAATTTTATAATTATAGGGTCTCATTTGACCACAGCCCCTATACAAAGCCCCCTTCAAAATTTGACTTAAGTGTCCACAATTTTATTCAACAATAAACGGCTTAAGTATATCTGAGGCAAGGTACAATTCAACTAAATGCTCCATTATGAAAACTAAATCACATTTTATATTTGTAACCGGTGTAGGGTAGTCGGCCTCGCCCGACTATAATTTCTTACTTGTTTTAAAATATCTTTATTACATAATTGGATATTTGGGAGCTGTGACTAATTATTGACCGATCCGGAAAACATTTCACAGGGTGTTTCATATCTACTTTAAACACATTCATAACTAATATTATACGGATATCTTCATTCAGTTACGAAATATGTGCATTTACATGGTTATCAGAAATGGGCCTTATATGGGATTGCCCAATTATGGACTGATCCAAAATACATTTTGCAGAGTGATATATGTATACACAATACATATTTATGTTGAATATTATTTCAATATTTTTATTTCTTAATTAGTTATGTGCATTTAAGTAATTTTCTGAAGTTGACCTTACATGGGAGCTGTGACCAATTATGGGCCGATCCGGAAAAAATTTCGCAGGGTGTTTTATATCTACTTTAAACACATTCATGATGAATTTTATACCGATATCTTCATTCAGTTATGCATCGTTATCGAAAATGGCCCTTATATGGGAGCTATGCCCAACTAAGGACCAATCCAACAAATATTTTGCAAAGTGATATATGTATACACAAAACATATTTATGTTGAATATTATTCCAATATCTTTATTTCTTAATTAGTTATTTGCATTTAAGTATTTTTTGAAAGTGACCTATACAAATCTACATTGGTAGTATGATTTCTTCTTATTATATATATATGTGCAAAATTTCTTGGTAATACCGATATTTTTGCCGAAGTTATTAACGATAAATCTATTTCCGAGAATATGTACCTTTGTATGGGGGCTATAAGAAATTTTGAATCGCTTGTTATGGGTAAAGAAAATAACGTGTGATAAAATGCATTCCATTGTCTTTAGTAGTTTCTGAGAAAACTACTCAAGAATTAGGAAAAAAACTTAATTTTTTTCGAGGTTGTCTGAAATTTTTACTCATAACTTTTTACACTGTAGACCGATTTGGCTGATTTTTATTAACCAAACTGCTTAGGACAACAGTGAATATTTTCAGTGAACTTGGCTGATTTAGTTTGCTTAGTTTTAACGTGAGAGTGTTTGAGGCAGACAGACGGACAGAGCTAAGTCGACTCAGAATTTCATAAGGATCCAGAATATATATACATTGTTGGGTCTCAGATGAATATTTCTTGGTGCTACACACGGAAAGACAAACTTATATATATAATTCCCTTTCATTTTTTTAATGTTTTTTATAATTAAACAATTATTTTTGACCATCCATATTTTTATAAAAAAACAATTTTCCCAATTTTGCTATGTGTATTAAAAGAGAACATACATACATACAGTGTCTCTCATAAGTATTCGAATTTAATGTATTATGAAAACAGACATCATTTTATAATAGATTTTGCGGGAAAAATAAATAAATAAATTTATTATGTTGTCCAGACAGTCCTTAAATTTTATACCACATTTTAAAAATTAAAAAAAAAAATAATTTACTTAAACTAATTTAACTTTTTTTAAAAAAAGTGCAAAAAATAGCTTCACAAAAGTATTCGAATTTTTTTTATAAATCATATTTAGATTAGCACTATGAAGAAAAAATAAATAATTAAAATGAAATTAATGTTTTGTATAATAGCCTTTATTTTTAAAAACAACTTCCAAGCGTCGTGGGATCGTTTCTACCAACTTATGGAATAGTTCTGGCGTTATTATGTCCCATTCTTCATGCAAAGCAACCGTATGGTGGTTTTGGAGGATAATGAGTGATTTAAAAGTTGTTCTTGTAAATATAACCACAAATTTTCAATGGAGTTTAAGTCCAGACATTAACTCCATTAAAAATTTGGTTAAAGAAGATACTTAGTGTTGTAAATGATCAACACGTACCAGGTCGTGTATTTTGGATCGTTTTTCTGTTGAAAAATAAATTGAATGGGTTGTAGCCCCATTTTGCAAATTCTGCTCTAAAATTGACAAGTGGACCTTCTAGTCTATAATTGCAATAATAAATTTTAGCAGTCCAACACCGTGGACGGACACAGAACCCCAAAATATGGCAGAGCAACTTGGGTCCTATACAGTTGGTTTTAAGTTAGATAATTCCAAGGCATCTCCAAGCTTTCGCCATATCATTGGACGACCATCTGAGCCAAAAATATTATATTTGTTCTAATCGTCGAAGATAACCTCCTTCCAGAATCCAATATTCTTACTTATGAGTCTATTTGCGGAGTCAAGACACTTAATATCGATTAACTTCGATATGAGCGGTTTCCACCTTGGTACTGTAGTTATTGTAGTTATTTGATCGGCCTTGATTATACAGATATAAATTAATTTTTTAATTTCAATTGATCAACTCTTTTTCTTTGAACATTTTAAGCGCTTACACAGGAAGGATTTACAAAATAATTATGCAAATTTCCAAAAAATATAATGTTAAATATTCCATATAACCACTGCCTGCATAATGGGTTAATTAATGGGCAATAAAACACGTGTTCAAGGATTCTAATAAAGTTCTTAGAAAAAATTCGAATATTTTTGCGCAGTACCTGAAATGACCCTTTTTGGGTTTTTTCCATTTTCTTGGAAACCATTAATGAGTTTTTATCACTTTTTTCTTGTATTTTGTAAAAATAATATAAATGAATAAAATTTCATTAAAAATTTTAAATACCATTCTTATTTTTAAAGTAGCATCATAAAATAACACACTAATTCATAAAAAATAATAAATTCGAATATTTATGTGAGACACTGTACATGCATTAAAAAATTTCGCAACAACAAACAAGTTTTCATTTCACTTAAACACAGACACACAAATACACGCAAGCTTATTGTATACGTGTGCCAACGAAGCGTCAGCAGAATTTTCAGACCTATACACGAGAGCATTCTAATAGCAATTCTGCTCTTGACTGGCCTAGAGAAAATAGAAATGAGTACTTTTGTGCTTTAAGGACGATTTTTTTCTATTCTAAATCCAAAATATTATAAACTTTGACATTGAGAGTCTCACACATATGTCCATACATTTAGAAACCCCAATCTTAGGGAAAAAACGGGTAAAAAAGGGAAATCTGTATTTGCTGCGTAAAGGGACTCAATTAATGCATATTTTCAGACAATTCAAACTACTTCAATTAATAACTAAAACAAATCAATAAACGTAAAAATTTATAGTTGGGCATTGCCGACCATATGATGCCCTACAACAACTTTTTTAATAATAAAGCATTTAAATTAATTTTGACCTTAATTCAGAAATATTTTAACAATTTATTGACAAAAAAGGGATTTTCTAAAAAAGGTTTTATGAGGGCCTATCCTTATAAATTTTGGTAAAGCGTTTTACGTCTACGTTAAAGTTATTTATGTAGAATATCGCCGTAATTTTTGTGTCTATGAGTGAATTTGAACCATCAAGTCCTTTTATGAAGGGGACTTTATATATGGGATGTGATCAAATGAGGACCGATCATTACGAAAATCAGCAGTGTCATTATATAAAACTAAGTTTTGCCGATTTTTGGTGTGATACAAGAATAATTAACATATTTATGAGCTCAAAAGCAATATTCAGGGGTGCGATTGTATTGGGGTTATTCGAAATAATGGTCCGATTTTAACCATTTTCAATAGGATTCGTCCTTGCAAGAGTATGTGCCAAATTTCATCAAATTGCAAATTGCGTGCGCATAATGTTTGTAATTACACTTAAACGGCTGGAACGATTTTCTTTAAATTTGAAACATAGTTAGATATATAGGTGTATGGTGTGATAGGCCATATTGGTTTCCAAAACTTGGATAAGAAGGGAAAAGAAGGGGTATGTGGATGAAAAAGGGACAAAATTCGTACTTTTGAGAGTAAATACTAATTATTGTCTATACTCAAGCAAAAACATTTCTAATTAAGCCTTTAAAGCAGTGGTGGGCAGACACATACTATCAAGTACCTATTGTGTGTATTAAGCAGCAGAGAACCGTATTCAAGTCAACATTTAGTATTTGTACACTGCAAAAAGTTGTTCATAAACAAAATAAAATATTTTGCGTGCAAATACACCTTTAATGTACATAAACATACATTAATAAATTATTTCAATAATTTTTTTCAATAAAGCGTGGAAAAATAAAATGTAATTTCGTGAAAAACTAAATATTTTTATAAATAATGAATATTATCTATAAAAATTTATAATTCTCTTTCATTTTTTTAATGTTTTTTATAATTAAACAATTATTTTTGACCATCCATATTTTTTATAAAAAAAAACAATTTTCCCAATTAACATCAAACATTTTGCTATGTGTATTAAAACAAAACAACAAACAAGTTTTCATTTCACTTAAACACAGACACACCAATACACGCAAGCTTATTGTGTACGTGTGCCAACGAAGCGTCAGCATAATTTTCAGGCCGATACACGCGAGTATTCGAATCGCAATTCTGCTCTTGACTGCTTTAAAGTGTCTGAAATACAGTTAATCTCAAAAATAAGTATACAGAAATACTGACAATTGGTTTTATTTAAAAAAGGATATTATTTTTTCAAAAATCAAAAAAGTAACACATTTATTTATTAAAAACAATTATGATAATTATTATTCACTACTTTTTTCCGGGTTATTTTGGTTACTTCAGTTCTCATTTAAGGTGTAGTTAAATAGGTGCAAAATTTACGTCACAAAAGTAAGTATACAGATAATTTCAATATGTATTTGGCTTAATGATATTTACAAAATTCATGAAAATTTTACCTGTTTGAATGTAATTATTTTATAATAAAATATTCTGTACACTATAACATGGAAAAAATTCACTTTTAGTTCCGAAAAGTTGTAATTTTTGGTAATTGATTTGAATATTATTTATAGGAGCATTTTTTCCTATTTAAGAACATCTGGCTATTTAAATCCCCAGAGTTTTGGATCGGGTATTCAATAATATCCCTCGTTTGTTCATTATGATGCATTGGAAGACGATATTTTAACTTTTAAATTAATTGTTTCTTTACAATAATTGCAATCCATTGCGGAACATTGCCGTTTTTAACATAGTATAGCGTTCATATTCGATATTTAACGGCGACTTCCTAAAATTTATATCTTAAAATGCGATATTAATAATATTTGTACTAGTATCCATTACTTAAAACAAGTTTTTTGGTTCCAATCATCCATTACACACTCCTAAATACTACCAATAATCGTCAAATGGTGACCATGTCAATAACTTACACTACATATCGGTTCTGAAATTGATTATTGTCCAAAATAGTAAGATTTTTATATTAAATCAGGCTCAATTGGTGGTATGAATACGAACTGAACAATTTTGAACACGGATACATCTTAATTTGTTGCTAGAACAAATAAAATGTCCGATCCATAAAACATAGTTATTGTATCGAGTATATCAAGATATGATTGGTTTTTTTTGAATGCTTTGGAAATCGGAGTATTTGGAAAACCTGTTTAAATTAAAGGAAATATATAGAATTATCCAAATTTTAAAGTTTATGTTGTAAGTCTTAAGAAATCGGAGTTAAATTTCGGTTTTTTAAGAACGTACTGTGTTCAAAATGGCCAAATCCATTCATATAACATTAATTTCGAAATAATACCTCTTTTCAAATGTTAAAAATTCTATTTCCAATGCATCATTTGGAGGGTTCAATGACCACCAGATCCAAAATCCGGGGTCTAAAGTGGAAAAAATCGTAGAAAAGAAAAAAGACTGTTCTACTAATTAATTCCGGAGCCAATCGGCCCAAATTTCAAGATTTCGGAACTAAAAGTAGATTTTTTCCAAGTTATTGTGTAAAAAATATTTTATTAAAAAGTAATTATATTAATACAAGTAAAATTTTCATAAATTTTGTTGATATCATTAAACCAAATATATATTGAAATGATCTGTATACTTACTTTTTTTACGTCACGTAAATGTTGCACCTTTTTAACTTCAGCTTAAATGAGAACTCAAAGAACCAAAATATGAAGAAAAAAAGTAGTGAATAATAATGATCATAATTGTTTTTAATAAATAAATGTGTTCCTTTTTTGTTTTTTGAAAAAATAATATCTTTTTTTAGATAAAACCAATCGTCAGTATTTCTGTATACTTATTTTTGTGATTAACTGTATGTATTATGTAGCAAAGTTCTGTTTCGAAATAGGAGAAAAGGCGAAAAAAAAAAACAAAAAACATTTTTACTTCTATGTTTTAAGTCTGTTTTTTTCGTTCTAAATTAAAACTATTTTAGACGATGAGTTTTTAGTTTCAGAGATATGTGTATTCGAAAGTCCACTCCTAGAGGGAAAAACAGAAAAAATAAATTCAAACTAAAAGGGCAAAAACGGTTAAATGTGTTTCTTTGCTACATTTTTTGTACTTTTATGAAATTTGAGAAATATATATTTATTATTAATATTTTTTCGTAATCGGTCAAAAAATGTTTTTGCAAAACATCATTAAAGAGGGAAAGGTTCCTCTCTGCCGTGATTTTCATAATAAATGTTCTACAACATCGATTTCTGAAATGATGCAAAATATATTAAACAAAATACATAAATTTGAATAATTCAATGGAGAAAGAGGGTAGTAGTTTTGGTACTGTGTTGGCACCTTTTATAAATATTGTTCAAATTCAATGTAATCTCTTTTATAGCTTTATAAGATCACAAAGAAATTGTAAGGAGTTTCTTCATAAGGAGACCTTCAGCATTTTTTGAAGCATGAAGAGTTAGGGAAAAATTAGCACTTTATGGTTTAAGTCAAGAATTATTCTTTCTCCTAAGTTAAATAGTTTTACCTAACTACATAGTTTTACCAAACTAG
The DNA here is from genome assembly GCF_015586225.1 of Lucilia sericata. Taxonomy (NCBI): domain Eukaryota; kingdom Metazoa; phylum Arthropoda; class Insecta; order Diptera; family Calliphoridae; genus Lucilia; species Lucilia sericata. The sequence continues at coordinate 282,107 of NW_023994391.1, read as the reverse complement.
ATAGTACATATTAGAATTATAATTTTGGAATCTTTTAGCTTTATAAATTGGCAAAAAATTTGTGAAGTAATCTTTTAGTGAAGGGTAAAATGAGTAAATTTTTTTATGCCGTAAATGCTATCTTATGTTTTTAAAGTCAACGAAATTTTTATATTTCTGAATGTTGAAAATTTTCAGAAATTGATCTATAGACATAAAGCAAATTTTTTAGTTTACTCTGACGGGAGCATTCTAATAGCAATTCTGCTCTTGACTGGCCTAGAGAAAATAGAAATGAGTACTTTTGTGCTTTAAGGACGATTTTTTTCTATTCTAAATCCAAAATATTATAAACTTTGACATTGAGAGTCTCACACATATGTCCATACATTTAGAAACCCCAATCTTAGGGAAAAAACGGGTAAAAAAGGGAAATCTGTATTTGCTGCGTAAAGGGACTCAATTAATGCATATTTTCAGACAATTCAAACTACTTCAATTAATAACTAAAACAAATCAATAAACGTAAAAATTTATAGTTGGGCATTGCCGACCATATGATGCCCTACAACAACTTTTTTAATAATAAAGCATTTAAATTAATTTTGACCTTAATTCAGAAATATTTTAACAATTTATTGACAAAAAAGGGATTTTCTAAAAAAGGTTTTATGAGGGCCTATCCTTATAAATTTTGGTAAAGCGTTTTACGTCTACGTTAAAGTTATTTATGTAGAATATCGCCGTAATTTTTGTGTCTATGAGTGAATTTGAACCATCAAGTCCTTTTATGAAGGGGACTTTATATATGGGATGTGATCAAATGAGGACCGATCATTACGAAAATCAGCAGTGTCATTATATAAAACTAAGTTTTGCCGATTTTTGGTGTGATACAAGAATAATTAACATATTTATGAGCTCAAAAGCAATATTCAGGGGTGCGATTGTATTGGGGTTATTCGAAATAATGGTCCGATTTTAACCATTTTCAATAGGATTCGTCCTTGCAAGAGTATGTGCCAAATTTCATCAAATTGCAAATTGCGTGCGCATAATGTTTGTAATTACACTTAAACGGCTGGAACGATTTTCTTTAAATTTGAAACATAGTTAGATATATAGGTGTATGGTGTGATAGGCCATATTGGTTTCCAAAACTTGGATAAGAAGGGAAAAGAAGGGGTATGTGGATGAAAAAGGGACAAAATTCGTACTTTTGAGAGTAAATACTAATTATTGTCTATACTCAAGCAAAAACATTTCTAATTAAGCCTTTAAAGCAGTGGTGGGCAGACACATACTATCAAGTACCTATTGTGTGTATTAAGCAGCAGAGAACCGTATTCAAGTCAACATTTAGTATTTGTACACTGCAAAAAGTTGTTCATAAACAAAATAAAATATTTTGCGTGCAAATACACCTTTAATGTACATAAACATACATTAATAAATTATTTCAATAATTTTTTTCAATAAAGCGTGGAAAAATAAAATGTAATTTCGTGAAAAACTAAATATTTTTATAAATAATGAATATTATCTATAAAAATTTATAATTCTCTTTCATTTTTTTAATGTTTTTTATAATTAAACAATTATTTTTGACCATCCATATTTTTTATAAAAAAAAAACAATTTTCCCAATTAACATCAAACATTTTGCTATGTGTATTAAAACAAAACAACAAACAAGTTTTCATTTCACTTAAACACAGACACACCAATACACGCAAGCTTATTGTGTACGTGTGCCAACGAAGCGTCAGCATAATTTTCAGGCCGATACACGCGAGTATTCGAATCGCAATTCTGCTCTTGACTGCTTTAAAGTGTCTGAAATACAGTTAATCTCAAAAATAAGTATACAGAAATACTGACAATTGGTTTTATTTAAAAAAGGATATTATTTTTTCAAAAATCAAAAAAGTAACACATTTATTTATTAAAAACAATTATGATAATTATTATTCACTACTTTTTTCCGGGTTATTTTGGTTACTTCAGTTCTCATTTAAGGTGTAGTTAAATAGGTGCAAAATTTACGTCACAAAAGTAAGTATACAGATAATTTCAATATGTATTTGGCTTAATGATATTTACAAAATTCATGAAAATTTTACCTGTTTGAATGTAATTATTTTATAATAAAATATTCTGTACACTATAACATGGAAAAAATTCACTTTTAGTTCCGAAAAGTTGTAATTTTTGGTAATTGATTTGAATATTATTTATAGGAGCATTTTTTCCTATTTAAGAACATCTGGCTATTTAAATCCCCAGAGTTTTGGATCGGGTATTCAATAATATCCCTCGTTTGTTCATTATGATGCATTGGAAGACGATATTTTAACTTTTAAATTAATTGTTTCTTTACAATAATTGCAATCCATTGCGGAACATTGCCGTTTTTAACATAGTATAGCGTTCATATTCGATATTTAACGGCGACTTCCTAAAATTTATATCTTAAAATGCGATATTAATAATATTTGTACTAGTATCCATTACTTAAAACAAGTTTTTTGGTTCCAATCATCCATTACACACTCCTAAATACTACCAATAATCGTCAAATGGTGACCATGTCAATAACTTACACTACATATCGGTTCTGAAATTGATTATTGTCCAAAATAGTAAGATTTTTATATTAAATCAGGCTCAATTGGTGGTATGAATACGAACTGAACAATTTTGAACACGGATACATCTTAATTTGTTGCTAGAACAAATAAAATGTCCGATCCATAAAACATAGTTATTGTATCGAGTATATCAAGATATGATTGGTTTTTTTTGAATGCTTTGGAAATCGGAGTATTTGGAAAACCTGTTTAAATTAAAGGAAATATATAGAATTATCCAAATTTTAAAGTTTATGTTGTAAGTCTTAAGAAATCGGAGTTAAATTTCGGTTTTTTAAGAACGTACTGTGTTCAAAATGGCCAAATCCATTCATATAACATTAATTTCGAAATAATACCTCTTTTCAAATGTTAAAAATTCTATTTCCAATGCATCATTTGGAGGGTTCAATGACCACCAGATCCAAAATCCGGGGTCTAAAGTGGAAAAAATCGTAGAAAAGAAAAAAGACTGTTCTACTAATTAATTCCGGAGCCAATCGGCCCAAATTTCAAGATTTCGGAACTAAAAGTAGATTTTTTCCAAGTTATTGTGTAAAAAATATTTTATTAAAAAGTAATTATATTAATACAAGTAAAATTTTCATAAATTTTGTTGATATCATTAAACCAAATATATATTGAAATGATCTGTATACTTACTTTTTTTACGTCACGTAAATGTTGCACCTTTTTAACTTCAGCTTAAATGAGAACTCAAAGAACCAAAATATGAAGAAAAAAAGTAGTGAATAATAATGATCATAATTGTTTTTAATAAATAAATGTGTTCCTTTTTTGTTTTTTGAAAAAATAATATCTTTTTTTAGATAAAACCAATCGTCAGTATTTCTGTATACTTATTTTTGTGATTAACTGTATGTATTATGTAGCAAAGTTCTGTTTCGAAATAGGAGAAAAGGCAAAAAAAAAACAAAAAACATTTTTACTTCTATGTTTTAAGTCTGTTTTTTTCGTTCTAAATTAAAACTATTTTAGACGATGAGTTTTTAGTTTCAGAGATATGTGTATTCGAAAGTCCACTCCTAGAGGGAAAAACAGAAAAAATAAATTCAAACTAAAAGGGCAAAAACGGTTAAATGTGTTTCTTTGCTACATTTTTTGTACTTTTATGAAATTTGAGAAATATATATTTATTATTAATATTTTTTCGTAATCGGTCAAAAAATGTTTTTGCAAAACATCATTAAAGAGGGAAAGGTTCCTCTCTGCCGTGATTTTCATAATAAATGTTCTACAACATCGATTTCTGAAATGATGCAAAATATATTAAACAAAATACATAAATTTGAATAATTCAATGGAGAAAGAGGGTAGTAGTTTTGGTACTGTGTTGGCACCTTTTATAAATATTGTTCAAATTCAATGTAATCTCTTTTATAGCTTTATAAGATCACAAAGAAATTGTAAGGAGTTTCTTCATAAGGAGACCTTCAGCATTTTTTGAAGCATGAAGAGTTAGGGAAAAATTAGCACTTTATGGTTTAAGTCAAGAATTATTCTTTCTCCTAAGTTAAATAGTTTTACCTAACTACATAGTTTTACCAAACTAGATAGTACATATTAGAATTATAATTTTGGAATCTTTTAGCTTTATAAATTGGCAAAAAATTTGTGAAGTAATCTTTTAGTGAAGGGTAAAATGAGTAAATTTTTTTATGCCGTAAATGCTATCTTATGTTTTTAAAGTCAACGAAATTTTTATATTTCTGAATGTTGAAAATTTTCAGAAATTGATCTATAGACATAAAGCAAATTTTTTAGTTTACTCTGACGGGAGAATACTTAAGTATAATGTTATGCAACCACTTAAAACTCCGGGCAACGCCGGGTACAAAAATCTAGTTTATATATAAATATGACATAACCAAATAAGTTTCCCATTAAAATTGTGTACGCACATACATATGTACGAACATTATTTGCTGCAAAGTAGTAGACACTTTCTACATACATATGTACATACGTACATACATTCGTACATACATACATACATATATACATACATACATACATACATACATACATACATACATACATACATACATACATACATACATACATACATACATACATACATACATACATACATACATACATACATACATACATACATACATACATACATACATACATACATACATACATACATACATACATACATACATACATACATACATACATACATACATACATACATACATACATACATACATACATACATACATACATACATACATACATACATACATGTATATGTATGTATGTATGTATGTATGTATGTACATGTAAGTATTCTCCCGTCAGAGTAAACTAAAAAATTTGCTTTATGTCTATAGATCAATTTCTGAAAATTTTCAACATTCAGAAATATAAAAATTTCGTTGACTTTAAAAACATAAGATAGCATTTACGGCATAAAAAAAATTTACTCATTTTACCCTTCACTAAAAGATTACTTCACAAATTTTTTGCCAATTTATAAAGCTAAAAGATTCCAAAATTATAATTCTAATATGTACTATCTAGTTTGGTAAAACTATGTAGTTAGGTAAAACTATTTAACTTAGGAGAAAGAATAATTCTTGACTTAAACGATAAAGTGCTAATTTTTCCCTAACTCTTCATGCTTCAAAAAATGCTGAAGGTCTCCTTATGAAGAAACTCCTTACAATTTCTTTGTGATCTTATAAAGCTATAAAAGAGATTACATTGAATTTGAACAATATTTATAAAAGGTGCCAACACAGTACCAAAACTACTACCCTCTTTCTCCATTGAATTATTCAAATTTATGTATTTTGTTTAATATATTTTGCATCATTTCAGAAATCGATGTTGTAGAACATTTATTATGAAAATCACGGCAGAGAGGAACCTTTCCCTCTTTAATGATGTTTTGCAAAAACATTTTTTGACCGATTACGAAAAAATATTAATAATAAATATATATTTCTCAAATTTCATAAAAGTACAAAAAATGTAGCAAAGAAACACATTTAACCGTTTTTGCCCTTTTAGTTTGAATTTATTTTTTCTGTTTTTCCCTCTAGGAGTGGACTTTCGAATACACATATCTCTGAAACTAAAAACTCATCGTCTAAAATAGTTTTAATTTAGAACGAAAAAAACAGACTTAAAACATAGAAGTAAAAATGTTTTTTGTTTTTTTTTTTCGCCTTTTCTCCTATTTCGAAACAGAACTTTGCTACATAATACATACAGTTAATCACAAAAATAAGTATACAGAAATACTGACGATTGGTTTTATCTAAAAAAAGATATTATTTTTTCAAAAAACAAAAAAGGAACACATTTATTTATTAAAAACAATTATGATCATTATTATTCACTACTTTTTTTCTTCATATTTTGGTTCTTTGAGTTCTCATTTAAGCTGAAGTTAAAAAGGTGCAACATTTACGTGACGTAAAAAAAGTAAGTATACAGATCATTTCAATATATATTTGGTTTAATGATATCAACAAAATTTATGAAAATTTTACTTGTATTAATATAATTACTTTTTAATAAAATATTTTTTACACAATAACTTGGAAAAAATCTACTTTTAGTTCCGAAATCTTGAAATTTGGGCCGATTAGCTCCGAAATTAATTAGTAGAACAGTTTTTTCTCATTTCTACGATTTTTTCCACTTTAGACCCCGGATTTTGGATCTGGTGGTCATTGAACCCTCCAAATGATGCATTGGAAATAGAATTTTTAACTTTTGAAAAGAGGTATTATTTCGAAATTAATGTTATATGCATGGATTTGGCCATTTTGAACACAGTACGTTCTTAAAAAACCGAAATTTAACTCCGATTTCTTAAGACTTACAACATAAACTTTAAAATTTGGATAATTCTATATATTTCCTTTAATTTAAACAGGTTTTCCAAATACTCCGATTTCCAAAGCATTAAAAAAAAACCAATCATATCTTGATATACTCGATACAATAACTATGTTTTATGGATCGGACATTTTATTTGTTCTAGCAACAAATTAAGATGTATCCGTGTTCAAAATTGTTCAGTTCGTATTCATACCACCAATTGAGCCTGATTTAATATAAAAATCTTACTATTTTGGACAATAATCAATTTCAGAACCGATATGTAGTGTAAGTTATTGACATGGTCACCATTTGACGATTATTGGTAGTATTTAGGAGTGTGTAATGGATGATTGGAACCAAAAAACTTGTTTTAAGTAATGGATACTAGTACAAATATTATTAATATCGCATTTTAAGATATAAATTTTAGGAAGTCGCCGTTAAATATCGAATATGAACGCTATACTATGTTAAAAACGGCAATGTTCCGCAATGGATTGCAATTATTGTAAAGAAACAATTTAAAAGTTAAAATACCGTCTTCCAATGCATCATAATGAACAAACGAGGGATATTATTGAATACCCGATCCAAAACTCTGGGGATTTAAATAGCCAGATGTTCTTAAATAGGAAAAAATGCTCCTATAAATAATATTCAAATCAATTACCAAAAATTACAACTTTTCGGAACTAAAAGTGAATTTTTTCCATGTTATAGTGTACAGAATATTTTATTATAAAATAATTACATTCAAACAGGTAAAATTTTCATGAATTTTGTAAATATCATTAAGCCAAATACATATTGAAATTATCTGTATACTTACTTTTGTGACGTAAATTTTGCACCTATTTAACTACACCTTAAATGAGAACTGAAGTAACCAAAATAACCCGGAAAAAAGTAGTGAATAATAATTATCATAATTGTTTTTAATAAATAAATGTGTTACTTTTTTGATTTTTGAAAAAATAATATCCTTTTTTAAATAAAACCAATTGTCAGTATTTCTGTATACTTATTTTTGAGATTAACTGTATTTCAGACACTTTAAAGCAGTCAAGAGCAGAATTGCGATTCGAATACTCGCGTGTATCGGCCTGAAAATTATGCTGACGCTTCGTTGGCACACGTACACAATAAGCTTGCGTGTATTGGTGTGTCTGTGTTTAAGTGAAATGAAAACTTGTTTGTTGTTTTGTTTTAATACACATAGCAAAATGTTTGATGTTAATTGGGAAAATTGTTTTTTTTTATAAAAAATATGGATGGTCAAAAATAATTGTTTAATTATAAAAAACATTAAAAAAATGAAAGAGAATTATAAATTTTTATAGATAATATTCATTATTTATAAAAATATTTAGTTTTTCACGAAATTACATTTTATTTTTCCACGCTTTATTGAAAAAAATTATTGAAATAATTTATTAATGTATGTTTATGTACATTAAAGGTGTATTTGCACGCAAAATATTTTATTTTGTTTATGAACAACTTTTTGCAGTGTACAAATACTAAATGTTGACTTGAATACGGTTCTCTGCTGCTTAATACACACAATAGATACTTGATAGTATGTGTCTGCCCACCACTGCTTTAAAGGCTTAATTAGAAATGTTTTTGCTTGAGTATAGACAATAATTAGTATTTACTCTCAAAAGTACGAATTTTGTCCCTTTTTCATCCACATACCCCTTCTTTTCCCTTCTTATCCAAGTTTTGGAAACCAATATAGCCTATCACACCATACACCTATATATCTAACTATGTTTCAAATTTAAAGAAAATCGTTCCAGCCGTTTAAGTGTAATTACAAACATTATGCGCACGCAATTTGCAATTTGATGAAATTTGGCACATACTCTTGCAAGGACGAATCCTATTGAAAATGGTTAAAATCGGACCATTATTTCGAATAACCCCAATACAATCGCACCCCTGAATATTGCTTTTGAGCTCATAAATATGTTAATTATTCTTGTATCACGGTTCAAATTCACTCATAGACACAAAAATTACGGCGATATTCTACATAAATAACTTTAACGTAGACGTAAAACGCTTTACCAAAATTTATAAGGATAGGCCCTCATAAAACCTTTTTTAGAAAATCCCTTTTTTGTCAATAAATTGTTAAAATATTTCTGAATTAAGGTCAAAATTAATTTAAATGCTTTATTATTAAAAAAGTTGTTGTAGGGCATCATATGGTCGGCCATGCCCAACTATAAATTTTTACGTTTATTGATTTGTTTTAGTTATTAATTGAAGTAGTTTGAATTGTTTGAAAATATGCATTAATTGAGTCCCTTTACGCAGCAAATACAGATTTCCCTTTTTTACCCGTTTTTTCCCTAAGATTGGGGTTTCTAAATATATGGACATATGTGTGAGACTCTCAATATCAAAGTTTATAATATTTTGGATTTAGAATAGAAAAAAATCGTCCTTAAAGCACAAAAGTACTCATTTTCGCCATTTGCCCTTTTTTTTGTTGTCCCCTTCCGGTCCAATTTTCGTAACGGCACTTTGCTAATATATATTTCTAACAAATTAAGTAAGCACTCCTTTTCTGATCATCGGTACATAAGATTCAAAATACTAAGGCCACCACCAAAGCCGATAAAGTTTCGGAATAAGTCTAAAACTAATTGGACAATGTTCGGGACCTTACTAAAGAACCGTTTAGGTCAGGACACTTTTCAATGTCGAAATAAGGAGGATATAGATGCCAAAGTGGAAACGTTCACAAGTGCCCTGGTTGAATCGTTTGAGGACAGCTGCCCTCTTCGAGAGCGGAGATCTGCCCAGGAAAAACCCTGGGTAACTGGGGAGATCCGGAACCTTGGGAAGACTCTTCGCAAATTATTTAACCGGGCACGGCGTAAAAAGACCGCAGTATACTGGGATGAGTATCGTAATAAACTTGGTGAATATAAGAAAATCGTTCGAAAAGCCAAACGAAACTCCTGGAAACTTTTCTGTGAACAGGTAGATAGCGTAAATGACGTATCGAAGATAAAACAATTCCTATCCAAAACTCAGTCCAACCGGAATCTATGATCGATGACACGGGCAGGAGGCTTGAGGATATGGAGGAGACAATGAAACTCCTAATGGATTCTCATTTCCCACCCGGTATATCGAATAACATAGATGAACCGATATTGGAGGAAGGGGAGGGTAACACGGAAATAGTTATTACAACTGACATGGTTAAAGGGGCATTCAAGAGCTTTGCTCCCTATAAAGCTGCAGGGTCGGATGGAATTTTCCCGGCACTTTTGCAGATGGAGGCGGGACCGGTTTCCGTACATCTGTCACAGATATTCACTGCATGCTTAAAATTGGCATATACCCCAGTTAAATGGCAAGATGCAAGGGTAATATTTATACCCAAACCAGGGAAACCTAGCTATGCGACATCTAAGTCCTATCGACCGATAAGTCTTACGTCCTTCCTACTTAAAACCTTGGAACGGATAGTCGATAGCATACCATACAAAGACCTTAAATATAAGCAGCATGCTTATATTGTATATTGGGTGGCATTTTGTCACCTTTACTCTGGGTTACCTCGATTAATAGCCTCCTAAGGACCCTAACCGAGAAAGGACTGAGACCTGTCTGCTATGCAGACGATGTCGTAATACTTTTAAAGGGAAATGATTCAAATTACTTGTGTAGAAGAGCTGAGGAGGCTCTGAATACGACCTTGAGCTGGGCTCAACCGAGAGGCCTCAATGTTAACCCGGCGAAGACGGAAATCTGTTTTTTCACAAGAAAGACAAAAATTTCTACATATACTGAACCTTGCTTCCTGGGCAAGAAGATACCGGTGACAAAGTTAAGTACTTAGGTGTAATACTTGACCGGAAATTAAAATGGAGACACCACATATAGGATAGGATCAACAAGGCACATCGGTGCTGGGCGATATGTAGGAGAACCATAGGCATGAAATGGGGTCTTAGTCCTACTGTGACAAATTGGCTTTATAAAAGTGTAATTAGACCAATTCTAGCTTATACTTCAATAATCTGGTGGACTGCTTTGGACAAAAAGTGTAATATCAAACTACTACAGGGAGTTCAGCGTACATGCTTCTTAGGTATAAATGGTGCCATGTGTACTACTTCAACCAAGGCTCTGGAAACGTTGCTAGATATTCCACCCATTGAAACATATATAAGTGATGAGAGGCGGCGCTTACAGCCGAACGGCTCTTTACTTTAGGCGAACTGGCCAAAAACGGTTATAGGACGCGTCATCAATGTATACTGGACACATTGGAAGGTTATACACATTCATCGGACGTACCTGATCGCATACCAGACACAAACTATGTCGGAAACTTTGAAACGCTAATCCCAGATAGAATGTCTTGGTCAAGCGGAACTTTGGAGCAAATACCAGTAGGAATCCGTTGCTACACGGATGGCTCTAAATTAGGGGACAAAGTGGGCCTGGGGTTCTAGATTGAAGTCCCAGAAACAGAAATATACCACCGTTTACCTAATCATAACACAAGCTTCCAGGCAGAAGTACGAGCAATAACGGAATGTGTAAATTGGATTAGAATAAATATGGCGCCCACAGGGCTTAATATATTTACCGACAGCCAGAAGGCAATTAGGGCGATATCAGGTGATAGAATTAAATCTAAGACCGTATTCGATTGTAAGAAAGCTTTAACTGAATACTCTCCCAGGGGTAAGGTTCATATCATATGGGTACCAGCCCACTCGGGAGTAGTCGGCAACGAAAGGGCGAATGTAATAGCTTTAAAGGGAAGGGAGCTCGATGTAGTTAACCTGACAAACGCAAAACCATTCGACGCAACAAAAGCTGAATTAAAAATATGGATGAGAGAATCCCATAAGGCCTCTTGGAATAATGAAACGGTGGGTAGAACCACAAAGATTCTATGGGGTGACCCTGATGAGAGCAAGACGAGAAATCTCCTCAAAATGAGCAAGTCTGAGGTTAGTATGATGGTACGTATTCTGAGTGGACACACAGGATTACGTGCACATCTATACAAAATTGGACGTGCGGATTCAGACGAATGTAGAGCATGTGGAGAGGACAGTGAAACTCTGGAGCACTTTCTTTGCCATTGTCAGGCATTCGTCGAAGTTAGATCCAAGTATCTTGGAAGTGATGTTATTCCGGAAATAACATTCTTAACCAACACCGATTGGAAGATTCTTAGAAATTACGTCCAGGAAACTGAGTTTCTGAACATGGAAAAATAATACATTCAGTGAACAATTTTTTTTTTCATGGTGTATTTCTTCGGATTTGATGTAGTATACATCCTCCTATCAACCTAACCTAACAAATTAAGTAGTTTAATCGAAAATGCTATTGCTTAATGATAGACAAAATCAGTATTTACTATCAAAAGTACTCATTTTGCCCGTTTTTCACCCATTTTATCCCCCTTTTTGCCCCCTCCTATATATAGGCTATAACACTCTCCAAGTATAGATCTAAACATGTTCCAAATTTGAAGAAAATCGGTATAGCCGTTTACGCGTGATTGACGAATAAACAAACAAATAAACAAACGAACAGACATACAAAGAGATTTATAATATATATTAGGATTAGGATATTAGGATTGATTATGTCTTATAAATTAAAATTTTTTATACACTCCACCACCATCAGAGGTGATAGAGGGTATATATAAGTTTGTCATTCCGTGTGTAACACCAAGAAATATTAATCTGAGACCCAACAAAGTATACATATTCTGGGTCCTTATGAAATTCTGAGTCGATTTAGGTATGTCCGTCTGTCTGTCCGTCCGTCTGTCTGTGTAAAACACGCTCACGTTGAAACGAAGCAATGGAAATTAACGAAATTCAGCAAAAAAATCTTTATTTTCCGGTACAGTACGGTATTGAAAATGAGCAATATGGGTTCACATTGGGAAAAGTTATGAATCAAAATTCATAACTTTTCCCAATGTGAACCCATTTCATTCATTTTTTATACATTCTGATGTAATTTTCTCGAAAACTATGCAAGATAATTTCATGAAAATCACCATACATTCGTTTCTACACAAGATCTTGATTCCTGCTGAAAATTGCCATAATCGGTACATAATTTCATATACCTCCCATACAAAAGTACATATTCCCGGAAAATGAGTTTATTGTTATTAACTTCCGTCAGAATGTTGATATCTTCACAAAATTTTACAACTTAAAATCTTATGTCAATAGAATTCATTGAGAGAAAAAATTTTCTGGATGGGTCCATAATTGGACATAGTTCCCAACAAGGTCCCCTCCCGAAAATCACTTAAACGCGCATAACTCATTACTAAATTAAGATATCCATATAAAATTTGGAATAAGTATTGCTCATATGCACAGAAATATTACTGTGAATGTTTTTTCCGATCGGTCCATAATTGGTCATAGCTTCCATACAAGGTCCCCTCTCGAAAATCACTTAAACGCACATAACTCATTACTAAATTAAGACATTCATATAAAATTTGGTATAAGTATTGCTCTCACATACAGAAATATTACTATGAACTTTTTTTCCGATCGGTCCATAATTGGTCATAGCTCCCATACTCATTACTAAATTAAGATATCCATATAAAATTTGGAATAAGTATTGCTCATATGCACAGAAATATTACTGTGAATGTTTTTTCCGATCGGTCCATAATTGGTCATAGCTTCCATACAAGGTCCCCTCTCGAAAATCACTTAAACGCACATAACTCATTACTAAATTAAGACATCCATATAAAATTTGGTATAACTATTGCACTCACATACAGAAATATTACTATGAAATATTTTTCCGATCGGTCCATAATTGGTCATAGCTCCCATACAAGGTCCCTTCCCGAAAATTACTTAAACGCACATAACTCATTACTAAATCAAGATATCCATATAAAATTTGGTACAATTATTGCTCTCGCATACAGAAATATTACTATGAAATTTTTTTCCGATCGGTCCATAATTGGTCATAGCTCCCATACAAGGACCCTTGCCGAAAATCACTTAAACGCGCATAACTCATTACTAAATTAAGATATCCATATAAAATTTGGTACAAGTATTGCTCATATGCACAGAAATATTACTTTTCTGGAGCTCCCATACAAGGTTCCCTCCCGAAAATCACTTAAATGCACATAACTCATTACTAAATTAAGATATTCATACAAGATTTGGCGCAAATGTTTCTTTTATATAAAGAAATGTTACTCTAGATATTTACTCCAGATCGGTCCATATTTGGTCGTAGCTCCCATCCAAGGTCCCTTTCAGAAAAACTCCTAAACGCATATAACTCATTACCAAAAATTGATATCTATACAAAATCTGGCTCAAATATTACTTTTGTACTCAGAAATGTAATTTTAAAAATTATTCACGGTCGGTCCATAATTGGTCATAGGTCCCATACAAGGTACCCTCCCGAAAATCACTTAAATGCACATAACTTATTACCAAATTACCTATCCATAAATGCATATAACAAAATTTATATACAAAATTTGGCAGAAATATTACTTTTGTACACAGAAATTTTTTTTATTATTCACGATCGCTCCATATTTTTCTTTTATATACAGAAATGTAGCTGTAATTATTTTTTGAGATCGGTCTACAATTGGCCAGATCTCCCATACTAGGTTACTTTCAGAAAATCAATTTAACCGCATTTAACTAGTTGCATTATTTTTAGTAAAATTAGTTTAGTATAAATACTTTGAGTACAACAGTTGTAACGTTGTCTCTGGCTGGGGTATACTTGCCGGTGCCAGTGGTTCATTACAAAAATTTATATTTTTGTAGACCGAGAGAAATAAGAACAACACGTATTTTTCACAACGTTATAAAGTTTATTTCTCACTTAAACCTCAACCTTGCTTCATGGAGTTCTCACAAGCAGATACACTCTTGCGGTCCAACCACGAGAGTATCACTAGCGGAGAAACTCCCCCACGTCAGATAAGTGTGTTGTTGGGAATTCCAAACTCCGCAACAACCACACTTCATCTAATAAAGAGTATTCTTAAGCAAAGGTTCGTAGCGGTCCAACCACCAGAATCATTGCTTCACAATAGCTCATTTAATAAGATAAATTATTTGCCAGCGGTCCAACCACCGTACAAGTAACTTGTCTTACCTAACTCGAAGCTCGGCGAAGACTGACTCACACTACTTAACTATGACTCCTTTTATATTAAATTTTCGCAGTCAAGTACATGGTTGCTTATAATGGTATCTTAGTATACATTGTTGTATTTTAAAGGTATACGATCTTAACTAAGTAGGATTCTTACACCTAGATGGCATTGCTTAACCATATAAACGTTAAATTTAAAAAATTCTATAAAGTAATTTAAATTTCTTTTACACCCAGGTGGCGTTGCATAAATAAGTAAATAGTCGTTAAATTATAAAACAAAGAAAAGTATTTTTAATTCGATTATTAAATATAAATAAAATAATAATAAAAAATAATTGTACGTTAAAAACGAGGCGACGACTTTTAACGTTACAGTTCCTCCCTTCCAGCAATTTAAAAGATTGTTTATTTATGCAGCTCTGCTTTTGCGTTACCACTCTTTGCTATGGTCACATTGTAGGTGTGGTGATCGACAGCGAATAAAAATTTTACACGTTGACCTTTTTTTCTGGTACTACAAATGTCTTCAATTTTGGCACGTAGTTCGCTAGGCATTTGTGATATATCGTCCCATCCTGGAATTGGTGTAGTTGTTGGCGACATCCTTTGGTTGGGGATATTATCACTAGTTTCTTCTGGCTGCTGCACATTTTCGTCTTCTATTTCCAAAATTTCTGTGGACGATGGCTTAGGCGTTGATGATACGGGTGATGATATCGATGTTGCTGATGACGGCGATGACGACGTTGATGACGATGAAGGTGATGACGACGATGATGATGTTGATGACGATGATTGATGCTGTCTTATAGATTGACTAGGGGCGCATGACGGAGCGAAATATAATAGGCTAGTCTGCGATTTTATTGAAGTATGAGACCCCACTGAAGATAATATTGACAGATTAAGTGGTGACAATATTGGAGTTGAAAACAATGATATCACGGGCGTAAGGCTTGGTGATTTCTCAGCCGAGCTTTGTGACAAACGTCTCATAGGTGCTGGAGTGGTGGTGACCAGTCTGGGGTTCGGTGAAACTTCTAGCCATGACAATTGGGATGAACTGGGCGAATCAAGATATTGATTTTCTTTATTTGCATTTGCATCAGCACCGATTTCTGGATATTGTTTGTCTTGGTCGACCCAGAATCGATAGATAATGGATCTTTGATAACCCATATGACCGCAAAAATTATGGCATCTTTCGTCTTTGACGTCAATGGTGAACCAGCCACTTCTTTTTCTTTGAGGTGATGATGTTGACGATTTTGGTGATGATGTTGATGTTGGTGATGGTTGCCGGAGACATAATGTATCGTCGAAGTGTCCAAATGAAGAACGAAAGATTTCTTCCATTTCATCAGGAGATGGCATTTCTACATCGTCTTCCGGTCGTGGCAATAATTCTTCTTCACTGCAATCATTACTATTGCATCTGTCGCACGGCGGAGAATATGCGTCGTTATTTGATTTTCCAGGTGTCATTGGAACTTCTGGTTCACCATAAAGCGGGCTGAACCATGGTTCTTGTTCCTCGTTACCCAGATTATCAATATGGTAATTTGGTGGCGCATACATAGGCGAGTTTACCACGTCGTTACCGGGAGTAGGTGGTATATTTTCTTCGACAGTTGGGTTTAAGCATTCATGATCTTCATTTTCTCCTTCGTCGGACGACAGGCATATAACTTCATCCTTGTTGTCCTTTCTCACAGGATCTTTACCCTTGTTGGGTGAGATATATTTGTTCTTTAGTGGCGTTTGGTTCTCCTTGCAAACATCTTCCGTCTTTTCCTGCAATTTCTCTTTTGTACGGACTGTTGCTTGGGGTTTTGCAGAGCTCATACGAAAATATGTTGCCGTTTTTCTGGGTTGGTTGCATGTCTTTCTCTTTTTGCTGGTTGTTGGCATCTCGTCATCAATAAATATGGTTCGACGAACCTTCGCTTTCTCTTCTTCCATACGTTTTCGGAACTTCTTGCTGGTGTCATCGAATTTCTTCTTACCGTCCATTTTTCTTTTTATTTCTGTCGGTCGTCTAAGGAATAGTTAAAAAGAATATAGAATTAGTAATAAGAAATACTAATTTATATAAGGTTTAATTTCATTTAAATGTGCTGTTCTAACTTCCTGATTTTCTATTCTCTGAATTTTTACTATTACAGGTGATAGAAAATGTTTCACGGAATACGGGCCTTCAAATTTGGGAGCCAGTTTTGCCGCAAAATTATCTGTAGCCTTCGATAGGGGGTGTTGTCGGAGCCAAACTAGTTCACCAACTTTCGGTTTCCATTGACGCCTTCTTAGATTATAATATCTTTTCTGGTTTTCGAATGATTTGCTCAAATTTCTCTTAACAATTTCGAATACATCTTTCATTTCATCTTTTCGTCTCGATGAACTCAAACTTTCTACTCCTGTACCAATGGTTACCTCATCGTACAATGTTTTTGGTAAACGTGGGTCTCTTCCTTGAGTTATAAATGCTGGTGAAAATCCTGTTGATTCAGATACACTGGTATTTACAGCCAGCATAATCTCGGGGAGTAACTCATCCCATCTATTGTGTTGATCACTTGAGAATTGCGCGATTATTGTCTTGATTGTTCGGTTAGCTCTTTCAGTAGGATTTTCCTGTGGAGTGTATGGTGCAGTAAGCTGCTGATTTATGCCTAATTCATTTAGAAAACGTTTAAAATTCCTTGAGGTAAATTGTGTTCCATTATCTGTTATTAAGACTTTAGGAATACCATATCGAGAAAGTATTCGTTCACGAAACGACTTTATTACTCCATCTGTAGTAGCTTTACGCATCGGCACCAACTCAGTCCACTTGGAAAATTTATCAAAGAAAACCAATAACATAGTATTTCCATGTTTTGACCTGGGCAAGGTTGACCTTTTTTTCTGGTACTACAAATGTCTTCAATTTTGGCACGTAGTTCGCTAGGCATTTGTGATATATCGTCCCATCCTGGAATTGGTGTAGTTGTTGGCGACATCCTTTGGTTGGGGATATTATCACTAGTTTCTTCTGGCTGCTGCACATTTTCGTCTTCTATTTCCAAAATTTCTGTGGACGATGGCTTAGGCGTTGATGATACGGGTGATGATATCGATGTTGCTGATGACGGCGATGACGATGAAGATGATGACGACGTTGATGACGATGAAGGTGATGACGACGATGATGATGTTGATGACGATGATTGATGCTGTCTTATAGATTGACTAGGGGCGCATGACGGAGCGAAATATAATAGGCTAGTCTGCGATTTTATTGAAGTATGAGACCCCACTGAAGATAATATTGACAGATTAAGTGGTGACAATATTGGAGTTGAAAACAATGATATCACGGGCGTAAGGCTTGGTGATTTCTCAGCCGAGCTTTGTGACAAACGTCTCATAGGTGCTGGAGTGGTGGTGACCAGTCTGGGGTTCGGTGAAACTTCTAGCCATGACAATTGGGATGAACTGGGCGAATCAAGATATTGATTTTCTTTATTTGCATTTGCATCAGCACCGATTTCTGGATATTGTTTGGCTTGGTCGACCCAGAATCGATAGATAATGGATCTTTGATAACCCATATGACCGCAAAAATTATGGCATCTTTCGTCTTTGACGTCAATGGTGAACCAGCCACTTCTTTTTCTTTGAGGTGATGATGTTGACGATTTTGGTGATGATGTTGATGTTGGTGATGGTTGCCGGAGACATAATGTATCGTCGAAGTGTCCAAATGAAGAACGAAAGATTTCTTCCATTTCATCAGGAGATGGCATTTCTACATCGTCTTCCGGTCGTGGCAATAATTCTTCTTCACTGCAATCATTACTATTGCATCTGTCGCACGGCGGAGAATATGCGTCGTTATTTGATTTTCCAGGTGTCATTGGAACTTCTGGTTCACCATAAAGCGGGCTGAACCATGGTTCTTGTTCCTCGTTACCCAGATTATCAATATGGTAATTTGGTGGCGCATACATAGGCGAGTTTACCACGTCGTTACCGGGAGTAGGTGGTATATTTTCTTCGACAGTTGGGTTTAAGCATTCATGATCTTCATTTTCTCCTTCGTCGGACGACAGGCATATAACTTCATCCTTGTTGTCCTTTCTCACAGGATCTTTACCCTTGTTGGGTGAGATATATTTGTTCTTTAGTGGCGTTTGGTTCTCCTTGCAAACATCTTCCGTCTTTTCCTGCAATTTCTCTTTTGTACGGACTGTTGCTTGGGGTTTTGCAGAGCTCATACGAAAATATGTTGCCGTTTTTCTGGGTTGGTTGCATGTCTTTCTCTTTTTGCTGGTTGTTGGCATCTCGTCATCAATAAATATGGTTCGACGAACCTTCGCTTTCTCTTCTTCCATACGTTTTCGGAACTTCTTGCTGGTGTCATCGAATTTCTTCTTACCGTCCATTTTTCTTTTTATTTCTGTCGGTCGTCTAAGGAATAGTTAAAAAGAATATAGAATTAGTAATAAGAAATACTAATTTATATAAGGTTTAATTTCATTTAAATGTGCTGTTCTAACTTCCTGATTTTCTATTCTCTGAATTTTTACTATTACAGGTGATAGAAAATGTTTCACGGAATACGGGCCTTCAAATTTGGGAGCCAGTTTTGCCGCAAAATTATCTGTAGCCTTCGATAGGGGGTGTTGTCGGAGCCAAACTAGTTCACCAACTTTCGGTTTCCATTGACGCCTTCTTAGATTATAATATCTTTTCTGGTTTTCGAATGATTTGCTCAAATTTCTCTTAACAATTTCGAATACATCTTTCATTTCATCTTTTCGTCTCGATGAACTCAAACTTTCTACTCCTGTACCAATGGTTACCTCATCGTACAATGTTTTTGGTAAACGTGGGTCTCTTCCTTGAGTTATAAATGCTGGTGAAAATCCTGTTGATTCAGATACACTGGTATTTACAGCCAGCATAATCTCGGGGAGTAACTCATCCCATCTATTGTGTTGATCACTTGAGAATTGCGCGATTATTGTCTTGATTGTTCGGTTAGCTCTTTCAGTAGGATTTTCCTGTGGAGTGTATGGTGCAGTAAGCTGCTGATTTATGCCTAATTCATTTAGAAAACGTTTAAAATTCCTTGAGGTAAATTGTGTTCCATTATCTGTTATTAAGACTTTAGGAATACCATATCGAGAAAGTATTCGTTCACGAAACGACTTTATTACTCCATCTGTAGTAGCTTTACGCATCGGCACCAACTCAGTCCACTTGGAAAATTTATCAAAGAAAACCAATAACATAGTATTTCCATGTTTTGACCTGGGCAAGGGACCTACAAAGTCAGCGCAAAGGGTAGCCCATGGTTCATCAGGCAATCTTGTTAACATTTCTCCAACTGGTTTCTGTTGACTTATCTTGTAACGTTGACAGGACATACATCGTCGAATATAACGATTTACATCTCTCGACATTCCCGGCCAATAGTAACGGTTAGCGATTCTATTTATTGTTTTACGTATTCCTAGGTGTCCAGCAGTGGCACTGTCATGATTTTCTTGAAGAACTCTATTCCTTAGATCTACAGCGACACATAATTTCCACGAAGTACCATCTCCATCTCTTAACTCTTGTGGGAAATGGCGGTATAGTTGATTTTCAACAATTGCGTAATCAGAGTATTTTATAGGGTTCTCTTTCACCTTCTTCTTCATTTTCTGAATCCACGCGCATTCGTTTGTTTTTAATGGTTCACAGTTAACTAAGTTTGCAACTTCTACTGGATTGCGTGATAGTGCGTCAGCGACGATGTTGTGTTTACCTTTTCTATATTTTACTGTAAAATTGTATTGTTGTAGTTCAAGTGCCCATCGGGCCAATCTGCCGGCAGGACTCTCTATAGAATTTAGCCACTTTAAAGCTAGATGATCGGTGATGACTACGAATTTATAACCTTCTACATAAGCTCGCATTTTCCGAATGCCCCATAAAATGGCCAAGCATTCCTTTTCAGTCGCTGAATAGTTCTTCTCCGCTCCGTTGAGATGACGACTAGCATAAGCTATTACTCTTTCACTACCTTCAATTTCTTGAGTTAAAACAGCTCCTAATCCATAGTTACTAGCATCCGTTTGTAATGTAAATGTTTTTGCAAAATCCGGACATGCTAATACCGGTGCTTTCGTAAGTTTGGTTTTTAATAATTCAAATGATTGTTGCTGATCAGCTTCCCATCTCCAGTGTTTACCTTTCTTTAATAGTTGTGTTAACGGTTGTGATATGGTTGCGAAATCTGGTACGAATCTACGATACCACGAGGCAATTCCTAAAAATCTTCTAACATCTTTAACATTCTTCGGGACTTGAATTTTTGCGATTGCGGATACCTTATCCGGATCAGTTTTTATACCTTCCTCACTCACAACATGTCCCAAATATTTTGTTTCACTTTTGAAGAATTTACATTTCTCTACATTAATTTTTAAATTTGCATTTCTCAGTCTATGAAAGACTTCTTTTAGGTTATTCATATGTTCTTCTAGAGTTTTTCCTACTACAATGATATCATCAAGGTATGCGAAAGCATGGGGTTCCATTTCGGGTCCGATTATACTATCTAATGCACGTTGGAAAGTTGCTGGCGCAGAATGAAGTCCAAATGGCATTACTCGCCACTGGTATAAACCACGGCCAGGAACAGCAAAAGCAGTGAACTTTTTACTATCCTCATCCATTGGTATCTGCCAATATCCATTTTTTAAATCTAGACTACTGATATATTTTGCTTCTCGAAGTCGGTTTAAAATACTGTCTATACGTGGAAGAGGGTATGCATCAGGAACTGACCTAGCATTTAATTGTCGAAAATCCATACATGTTCTCCAGGTTCCGTTTTTCTTCTTTACAAGGGTGATTGGAAAGCAATATGGGCTATGTGACGGTTCTATACATCCTTGTGAAATTAATTTGTTGATTTCAGCATCAATTATATTTTGCATAGCAGGGTTTCTGGGGGTGTAACGAATTTTAACAGGGCGATCATCCGTGACGATTATTTTATGAGTTGTAATTGTTGATAGACCATGCATATTTTGAAATTTGGACAGCTCATTTTCTAGAAATTTGTTGATGATATCTTGGGTTTCTTCCTTTAATATTATATTACTATCATGTTTACGTTCTTCATTGTCTTCTCGAGGTATCTCCTCATTGCTGATTTCATCCACACTCATACACTTTGCTTCTGCCTTAGTACAGTCTAGTGTTAAACCAGCCATGTGAATAGTTGTATTGAAAATACGCATAAAATCTAATCCCACAATAATGTTTTCGCTAGTTTCTGACATCACTAGAAAATTACAAGTTTTTGAAATATTTCCTAGTACCACATTAAATTCTACGGCTCGTGATAAGGATCTGGCAGAGCCATCTGCCAATATTACATCGATGTCTTCATTTAAATACGTTGGATTTTTGCTAAGCGTTTTCACAAAATCTTCTTGGATAAAATTTCTACTCGCTCCGGTATCAATAGTTGCTTTGACGATTTTTCCACATAATAGTATTGAGGCGGTTAAACGCGAATCTTCACTTTGTAAACTAGTATTATTATTTGAGGGTTGCGTTTTCGGAGGCTCGTCGTCCCTCAGTTCCGACGACCTCCATAAGCATTTCCCGAGCGGTTATTATAATTACTAGAGCAACTTGCTGCATAATGTCCAGGGTTACCGCAACGATAGCAATTATTTTCTGGGCCTATTGTGGTACTGGCTAAAGCACGTGGGTTTTCTACGCGAGTTTGTGAATGTGTTGATGGAATGCTTTCTAAATCTTCAGCTAATGTTATTAATTCAGCTAAGGATGAGAAATCTTTTCGTTTAATATACCACTGATAGTCTGGAAGAGCATTTTGAAATATTCGCTGCAACTTTTGTTCTTCTGATAAGTTAGAATGGCGCATTAAATTTTGAATTGATAAAACATAATTTTTAAAAACTTCTCTTGGACGTTGAATTCTTTTACGGATTTCATCTTCTAATTTCTCAAAATATCTCGAAGGTAGAAAAAATGATAAAAAATCGGATTTAAATGATCTCCATACTTGCCAGTGTCCATTGTTATTTCTAAACCAGATAAGTGCTCTATCACGTAAAAATTCAGGCATAATTCGTGGAAATTGATTTAAAGGTACGTTATAAATTTCGGCTAATTCTTCTATTCGTTCGATGAATGCTAAAGGCTCCCGTCCTCCATCATACGAAAGTCCCCATTTTCTTACATATTCAATTAAATTTGTTTTGATGTTATCTGTGTCACAAGCTGGAACCGACACTGCTACTGATGGTTGACTAACCGGATGATTTAATTCTATTTTAACAGGTGAAGGGGTGGTACCGTTTCTCGAACCAGGTAACGCTAATGAATTTTGCTCATGTGTTAATTGTATCTCTAATAATCGTTTAGTTTTATCTTCGTCGTGTTCGGCGCTAATAAATTTCGCTAATCTCTTTCTGAGTTCTTCGACCGTTCCGACGGTATCTAATTTAAATTCATTTAAATAAGACGATAGTTCGTCACGTTTTAAAGTATATGCCCAACTTGATTTCAACATATTATATTATTTTTTTTTTCACCGTAATTCTTTTATTTTTCTTATAAAACATAAAACAAGGATAAAACACGATTCCACGCACAATTAAAGTTTTTAATTCAGTTAGTTCTATTTGTTTTTAATTCTTGTTTCCTTTCGCGATCATTATTTTATAATAATATTTTTCTTTTAACACAGTTCTCTTATTATGTTCTTTTTGTTCAATCATTCACAGTTTTGATACAGTCTACTTTTGTTTTTTTGTAAACTCCCTTTTTTTTTTTAACACCACTTTCTTAATCTCTCGGTCCCTGCTCGGGCGCCATTGTAACGATGTCTCTGGCTGGGGTATACTTGCCGGTGCCAGTGGTTCATTACAAAAATTTATATTTTTGTAGACCGAGAGAAATAAGAACAACACGTATTTTTCACAACGTTATAAAGTTTATTTCTCACTTAAACCTCAACCTTGCTTCATGGAGTTCTCACAAGCAGATACACTCTTGCGGTCCAACCACGAGAGTATCACTAGCGGAGAAACTCCCCCACGTCAGATAAGTGTGTTGTTGGGAATTCCAAACTCCGCAACAACCACACTTCATCTAATAAAGAGTATTCTTAAGCAAAGGTTCGTAGCGGTCCAACCACCAGAATCATTGCTTCCCAATAGCTCATTTAATAAGATAAATTATTTGCCAGCGGTCCAACCACCGTACAAGTAACTTGTCTTACCTAACTCGAAGCTCGGCGAAGACTGACTCACACTACTTAACTATGACTCCTTTTATATTAAATTTTCGCAGTCAAGTACATGGTTGCTTATAATGGTATCTTAGTATACATTGTTGTATTTTAAAGGTATACGATCTTAACTAAGTAGGATTCTTACACCTAGATGGCATTGCTTAACCATATAAACGTTAAATTTAAAAAATTCTATAAAGTAATTTAAATTTCTTTTACACCCAGGTGGCGTTGCATAAATAAGTAAATAGTCGTTAAATTATAAAACAAAGAAAAGTATTTTTAATTCGATTATTAAATATAAATAAAATAATAATAAAAAATAATTGTACGTTAAAAACGAGGCGACGACTTTTAACGTTACACAGTATATTTGAATTTCCTTAAAATGTTTAATATGTTTAAATATCGCTAACGCATATTTTAGGGCGCTATAGAAATCCAAAAGAGAATGGTGTTGGTTATGTTCAATGTTCTTGGGGTTTTCTCTTAAAAAAGTCGAGAAAACTTATTTCTACAAATATTTGATCAATTAAAAAAGCATTAATATAAAAGTAGCTGGTGGAGGGTATTTAAGATTCGGCTCTTTTACAATTCTTGGCTTGAATATTTTTATCGAGTAAAAATTTAATCAATTTGTTTTAAATATAATGACAATGAAACGAAATTTATTTTGGATTTTCGTTTGATTACTTTTTATATTTTTGAGAATATTTTTATACCCTCCACCACCATCAGTGATGATAGAGGGTATATATAAGTTTGTCATTCCGTGTGTAACACCAAGAAATATTCATCTTAGTCCCGGGTTCTTATCAAATTCTGAGTTGATTTAGCTATGTCCGTCTGCCTGTCTGTGCAAAACACGTTCACGTAAAAACGATGCTAAATAAATTAATGATATTCGGCCAAAAGATTCACTAATGTCCTAGGCAGTTTGGTATTGAAAATAAGCTAAATCGGTTTACATCGAAGAGAGTTATGAATCAAAATTTAAAAAAACAAGTAAGAAGTCTATATTCGCCTTTGCCGAATCTTATATACCCTTCACCATAATGTGTTTAAAAAATATTAATTTTATAAAATATCAATTTATTTCATCATCCCGACCCTGTCATAACTTAAGCAAAACAAGAGAAACAACAACAATGCTAAACGAAATAAAAAACAGAAAAAACAAAATACACAACGTAATGAAACCACAGCCATCCAAACATTAGAAACAATATACACAAAAAAAACAAAAACAAAATACACAAGGCGATGAAGCCACAGTCATCCAAACATATGAAACGAAATACATACACAAAAAAACAAAAACAAAACACACATCGCAATGAAACCAACCTTTAATACAATAAGCAGTGTTGTTGTTGCTTTTTTGATGAAATTTTCAGAGGTTGTCTCGGATTTTTGCTCATATCTCCGTTATTTATGGATCGATTTTGCTGATTTTCAATAGGAAACTTCTCGAAAGTATGTCCAACAGAATTATTGAAGATTTGGATCCCGAAGATATCTAGGGTCTTCAGAAAATTGATTTCAACAAACACACAGACAGACAGACAGACGGACATAGCTTAATCGACTCCGCTATCTATAAGGACTCGGAATATATATACTTTATAGTTTCGGAAAATTATATTATATTTGCTGTAAAAATCAGCAAAAAATTGTTTCTATATGAAAGCTTGATTCCTGGGCGGAATCCGTCCACAATTTCATATACCTCCCATACAAATGTACATGTTCCCGGAAAATGTATTAATTGTTAATAACGAATAATGCACATAACTCATTACCAAATAATAATATCTATACAAAATTTGGCACAAATATTACTTTTGTATACAAAAATGTAATTTTAAAATTGTTTCACTATCGGTCCATATTTGGTCATAGCTCCCGTAGGAAGGTAGGTAGGTTGATAGGAGGATGTATACTACATCAAATCCGAAGGAATACACCTAGGCCACTATCGGGCCTGTTGTGCGCTCCTTATCATGAAAAAAAAAGAAACTGAATGAATTATTTTCAGTGTTCATAAACTCAGTTTCCTGAACGTAATTCCTAAGAATCTTCCAATCAGTGTTAGTCAGGAATGTTGTTTCCGGAATAACGTCACTTCCAAGATACTCGGATCTAACTTCGACGAATGCCTGGCAGTGGCAAAGAAAGTGCTCCAGAGTTTCACTGTCCTCTCCACATGCTCTACATTCGTCTGAATCCGCACGTCCAATTTTGTATAGATGTGCTCGTAATCCTGTGTGTCCACTCAGAATACGTACCATCATACTAACTTCAGACTTAATAATTTTGAGGAGATTTTTCGTCTTGCTCTCATCAGGGTCACCCCATAGGATCTTCGTGGTTCTACCCACTGTTTCATTATTCCAAGAGGCCTTATGGGACTCTCTCACCCATATTTTTAGTTCAGCTTTTGTTGCGTCGAATGGTTTTGCGTTTGTCATGTTAACTGCCTCCACCTCCCTACCCTTTAAAGCTATTACATTCGCCCTTTCGTTACCGACTACTCCCGAGTGGGCTGGCACCCATATGATGTGAACCTTACCCCTGGGAGAGTATTCAGTTAAGGCTTTCTTAGAATCCAATACGGTCTTAGATTTAGTTCTATCGCCTGATATCGCCCTAATTGCCTTCTGGCTATCGGTAAATATATTAAGTGCTGTGGGCGCCATATTTATTCTAATCCAATTTACACATTCCGTTATTGTTCGTACTTCTGCCTGGAAGCTTGTGTTATGATTTGGTAAACGGTGGTATATTTCTGTTTCTGGGACTTCAATATAGAACCCCATTCCCACTTTGTCCCCCAATTTAGAGCCATCCGTGTAACAACGGATTCCTACTGGTATTTGCTCTAATGTTCCGCTTGAAACTTTGAAACGCTTGAAATCAGCGTTTCAAAGTTTCCGACATATTCTGTGTCTAGTATACGATCAGGCACGTCCGATGATTGTGTATAACCTTCCAATGTGTCCAGTATACATTGATGATGTGTCCTGTAATCGCTTTTGGCTAGTTCGCCTAAAATAAAGAGCCGTTCGGCTGTAAGCGCCGCCTCATATCTTAAATATATTTCAATGGGTGGAATATCTAGCAACGTTTCCAGAGCCTTGGTTGAAGTAGTACACATGGCACCATTTATACCTAAGAAGCATGTACGCTGAACTCCCTGTAGTAGTTTGATATTGCACTTTTTGTCTAAAGCAGTCCACCAGATTATTGAAGAATAAGAATTGGTCTAATTACACTTTTATAAAGCCAACTTGTGTTAGCCTATCCTCTATGTGGTGTCTCCATTTTAATTTCCGGTCGAGGAATAAGTACTTAACTTTGTCTGTCACTGGTATCTTCTTGCCCAGGAAGCAAGGTTCAGTATACGTAGAAATTTTTGTCTTTCTTGTGAAAAGACAGATTTCCGTTTTTGACGGGTTAACATTGAGGCCTCTCGGTTGAGCCCAGTTCAAGGCAGTATTCAGAGCCTCCTCAGCTCTTCTACACAAGTAATCTAGCTCCTTTCCCTTTAAAAGTATTACGACATCGTCTGCATAGCAGACAGGTCTAAGTCATTTCTCGGTTAGGGTCCTTAGGAAGCTATTAATCGTGGTAACCCAGAGTAAAGGTTACAAAATGCCACCCTTTGGAATACCGCGAAATACCTTTTTCCTGCATACCTTTTTCCTGATAGTTATATCGTACATCTCGCAGCTTATCCATCTGTTCCTTAGCATGTGGTTGTTCCAGTTACGGAGCACCCGGTCAACATAAAACGTCAAACGTCATAAAGGTCAAAGATAAAATTATATTAGTTGATGACAAGAATGTCATCTATAATGTTAAGAAGTGTGCTGCCTTATATAACAACAATATTAGTTTTTTTCTTAAATTTGTTTTAACGACATTATTTTCTTGAATATTTCTGTTTTATTAATGTTTGGCATAGTTTTGTTGCCGTTGCTTATTATACCCTCCACCACCATCAGTGGTGATAGAGGGTATATATAATTTTGACATTCCGTGTGTAACACCAAGAAATATTCATCTGAGACCCAACAAACTATATATATTCTGGGTCCTTATGAAATTCTGAGTCAGTGAGAACAGACTATGTCCGTCCGTCTGTCTAAAACACGCTCACGTAAAAACGAAGTGAAATAAATTATTGAAATTTGGCCAGAATATTCCCTATTGTCCTAGGCAGTTTGGTATTGAAAATGAGCAAAATCGGTTCTCATTGGGAAAAGTTATGAATTAGAATTTAAAACAAATCCGAAAAAATAAGCATTTTTTACACATTCTGATGTAATTTTCACTAAAACTATGCAATATAATTCCATGAAAATCATCATACATTTGTTTTTACACGAGAGCTTTATTCCTGTTGAAAATTGCCGGAATTGGTTCACAATTTTTTATACCTCCCATACCCCATTGTTAATAACTTCCCTCAGAATGTTGATATCTTAACGAAATTTTACAAATTAAAATTCTATGTCAATAGAATTCATATAGAGAAAAAATTTTCTAGATCGGTCCATAACAACTGATACAAAATTTTGCACAAATATAAGTTTTGTATACAAAAATTATATTTTAAGATTTTTCTCACGATCGGTTCATAATATGTGTGCGATCGGTCCCATACAAGGTTCCCTTCCGAAAATCACTTAAACACACATTACTTATTACTAAATATAGATAAAAAAATTTACTGAAATACAGCTTTTATATACAGAAATGTTACTTAAAGATTTTTTACGATCGGTCCATAATTGGTCATATCTGCCATACTAGGTCCTGCCTCGAAAATTTGAATTTCCTTAAATCTTTCACGCAAATGATTAAATATCGCTAAAGAATATCTTAGGGCGCTTTAAAAATATAAAAGAAAATGGCGTTTGTAATGTTCAATAAATCTTGCAATTGTAACAGATTTATGCTGTTTAAATCTTGGGGTTTTCTTTCTAAGACATGAGAAAACTTATTTCTACAAATATTAGATCAATTAAAAAAGTATTAATATAAAAGTAGCTGGTGGATGGTATTTAAGATTCGGTTCAGCCGAATATAGCACTCTAACTGGTTGTTTTTAAATAAGGATAATAAATTCAAATACACATTTGAGTCAAGTATATCTCAAAAAAAGGTATCTTCGATTTTTATTTTTTTTTGTTCGAAATTTTTAATTCTTTTTGTTCATCAAAGATAAAAATTTTAAACTGGCGATACCCATGGTCCTATTCAGATTTTTGTATTTGTTGTCGCTGACATTATAACCTAATTTTAGTATAAAAATTATAAAAATTAAAAAATAAATTTTTAAGATATCTTTGGTCAAGAATTGTTTTTGAATTTGTTATCCTATAACAACAGCATTTATTGGACTTAAACGAAGCCATATACACATGATACTAGTGGTCTTACAAAGTAAAACTGTGTTTTTAGTTTTTCATTTTCTGATCTTTTCTCTTTTTTAAAGTACTTGAAATTTTAAGGATATAAAAATGTATTAAAATATTTCTATCAAATAGTTTTCGTCAATATGGGCATTAAATAGGGTGATCAATTATACTTTTGCTGCTTAAAATACAAATAAAATATGTAAAATAATTAGGAAAATACAAAAAAAAAATAAACAAAAGCTTCTTTTTAAAAATATACTCTAGTCCCTAAACTCCAACATTCTTCAAATTTTGTCGGACAGTATTATTATTTACTTAAAAATTTGATGTAAGTATCCCCTATGTATTGAAATAGCAAATAAAAGTATTCGAAACCGTTTTTTTAAGTAAAAAAAAAAACGGGTTATTCGATATTCGAAATCAACATTTAGAAAAAACCGACAGTAGTAAAACAGAAAAAATCCGAGTCGATCACCCTAGTATCAAATGAAATAGGATAATCTATGTAAAACAAAACTATATTTTGTTTTTACTTTTCAGGACAAAAAAGTGTAAATAATGTCTTTTAAAAATTCATCCTTTATATCCTTGAGAATTTTCAATATATTTTTCTCCAAAAAATATATATTGAAACCTTATGCATTCTTTACCACATACTTAAATATTGTTCCTATAGCATTATTACTTCAGTCGCTAAAAATATATATTATTACTCTAATATTAAAAAAATTTCTTTATAAATAAGGAAATCCGTGTTAGTAAAATACTGAACATTACTTTTAGTTAATGATATAAACATTTAATTAAATATTTTTATACTTATATCAATATGGGCATCAAATTAAAGAGGAGGATCTCTGGAAATTAAAAAATATATTGTTTTTATTTTGAAAGTTGAAAGATTATAAATTATGTCCTTTAAAATATTATTCCTTCAAATTTCTAATAATTTTCCAATACATATTTTATATTGCTTTTATTTTTGTTTATCAGGACAAAAATATAATCCTATCCTAGCATTATTACTTCCTATCCATAGCATTATTACTTCAGTCGCTAAAAATATATATTATTACTCTAATATTAAAAAAATGTCTTTATAAATAAGGAAATCCGTGTTAGTAAAATACTGAACATTACTTTTAGTTAATGATATAAACATTTAATTAAATAATAATTTTCCAATACATATTTTATATTGCTTTTATTTTTGTTTATCAGGACAAAAATATAATCCTATCCTATATATACATATATATAAAACAGACTGTTTGTTTGTGTGTTTGTTTGTTACGCTTTCACGACAAAACTACATGAAATTTTGACCGCTAATAGGTCTATTCCCAAGAGCAACAATTGGCTATATAAGATCTTGATCGGATGCCACGCCCCTTTTTTATTATTACACCAATTTTGCAATCATAATATGCAAAAACTACTAAACCGATTAACCTGAAATTTTGCATACCGATAGTTATAAGCTTTGAAAAAACTATAGGCTATATATAAGAACTTGATCCGATGCCACGCCCCTTTCTACGCCGACTTTTTATAAAACTATCCTTACCTATATCTTATCCTATAACTATATGAAAGATAAAGTTTGTTACGCTTGTTAGAGAATATGTAATACACCAAATCCGAATAAATACACCTATAGCAGAAATACACCTATAATGAAATGGAATGACCTTTTTCCGTCCACCTTTTTTTACATTTATAATGCTAAAAAACATGATATATAATTCTCATAGTATATGAGAATTATTATTTAGTTAAATTTTTAATCAAAAATTTATGTTTATATGAAAACTCTAAAATGTTTGTAGATCCTTAACTAACTTTACGATTAGGTAAAGTAAAAATCTGTATTCAATTTAATTTATTATCAAAAATCGATTTTCATCTAAAGCGTTTTCCACCGGAAAACTGTTTTTATTTAAAAACCTGTAATCTGCTGTATATTCTCAGAAAATAACTATTTTAAAACAGAATCTTTATTAGATCTTAAATTAATGTCTACGATGACACATTTGTATGCAGAATAAAAACTACTGAACAAAAACCGCTTCTAAAATAGGGAAAATAATATATTCATATTACATTTTCACTTAAATTCGAATTTTAAATCGACTGTGGTTCCTTCCTTTAACACCTAAATCTTTCTAGAAAATCATTCATATCTCTCCTTAAAATTTCTATTTATATAACTCTTTAAAAAATTACTTTAAATAACTTTCAATTTGAGAAAACAATAAAGATCCGTAATCACTCATATTTTCTATACAAATCGAGTTTTATATCAAAAATAAAAAATTTAAATTTATTGTTAATCGAGATAACAATAAAAATCTATGATCAGGTAAATATGCCATCAAAAAATTATCTTGATATAGATTCGGTTTCCATTTTTCAAATGCAGCTCAAATCTGAAAAACCACGAAGATATGTATTTGACCACTCATTAGAGTGTCCCGAAAGACAGCACTTTTGCAAATCTTATATAGGTAGACCTCTCAAACGATAAAAAATTTGGATAAATTGATCTTTCGATATCTTTTTATACTTTTAGAAAATTATGAACCAAAAATTCCGAACAACTATTTCTGTATGTAGCGCCGTATTTATTCTAAGCTTTTCAAATTAAATAATAATTTTGAATAACTCCAGCACACATTTCAATAGTCAAAATTTCCTAATTAAAGCTCATTTTCAATTTGTAAATTTTTAAGGGACATTTTTGTCCAGTAACTGACTTTAAGTATTAAACAAAATGCAGAAAAATATAATAACTATTTTATTGTTATAAGCTAAATTTTGACATCTATTAAAAAAGTATTGTCATTACAGACAGAATAATATTCTCTTTATTTTAGAAGAAACCCAGGCAACGCCGGGTACGCGCAGCTAGTATATATATATTTAGTAATTTGTGTGTGCAAAATTCGTTCAAAAACCTTCGATAGATATGATAATATAGCTATAGGACGATATTCATTGGTAGACTTTGGTACTGGTATTACTTTAGCGTATTTCCAACAACTTGGATAAATGCTCCTGGTGATAATTGTATTAAATATGTGAGTAATATGGCTTAGCAGAAATGGAAGGATGAGCCTAAGAAATATAGGGTGGATGTTATTTGACGACAACAACGATATTCATCATAAAGTTCTTGATGTGTCGACAAGTACGAAGCGGAACGGTATTTTCAAATATTCTATTTATGTAAGTTTTCGTTCAGGAAATCAATCTGGTCATCTGGTGAGGTCATGTAGTATAAATCATTCCAGTTCGTAGTAGGAACGAGATCACGTAATGTATAAAGATCAGTGTTACGAAAATCACGATATGTATGGGAATTACAGTTTTGTCGTAATCCAAGTCATAACACAAAAATATAAGATCATGTTTCGAAAAGCAGGATACACTAATTTGATCAAAGAACATTTTCCATATTAGTAACGATGAAGATATCAAGTACACTGGCGTTAGTGGTAGTAAAATGTGTAGGATTTTGGTTGTTAACTATATATAAGCCTATGCTCATTAATGAGTTTTTCAAAACAAAATTCACCAATGTATTCAAATTAAAATCACTGGCGATTATAACATCGGCATATTGTATGATTCCAGAAGTTCTAGAAAATCACCGTAACAAATGCTCTTATTTGGTCGATATACACAGCCTAGGAGGAGAGTTTTATTGCAGTTAGTAATTTCATTAGTTTATATGTGAGATGTTTTTAATGTATATTGCGACACCGTCACCGTATAATAATCTGTCACTTCTTATTAATCTAAAGCCATCGACAGCGAAGAGACTATCTGGAAGTATTACATTAAACCATGTTTCGGATATACAGATAACATCAACTTTCGAGTCCTCAAACATGTATTTAAATTCATCCATTTCGCTAACTAGGCTTTGAATGTTTAAGTGGCATATATTAAGTCCATTTCGTTGTTTCGTTAGTATTCTAATCAAGTTTCTAGTGCAGTCATTGGAACTAAACCCTTCATTATCCGTTAACCCTTTCACACACAAAACTATACCGCTGACTTTTATGGATATCTCTTCGCCACACACTTTATTTTGACGTATATTGATCATTTTTGATGAAAAATGGAAAAAGTATTTTCGAAGGTTATCTCAGGATATTATCCTTTTTAGCATGTAGGGACACCAAATTCTAAAGAACACCTTGATTTTCTTTGAAAATAACAATTAATGTAGCTGTGAACTCAAAGTTACGCTCTAAATCGAGAAATATTAAAAAAAAATCTTGGGACACCGGTGTCCCGTATTCGTGAAAGAGTTAATGACATCAGAATATGTTAAAAGGCAATGCATATTAATTAGTCGAGTATATAAATAGGTTTTCGAGATAGAGTTTATATAAAAACATATAACATTAATAGTAAAAAACAAGTCAGAGTGCTATATTCCGCTTTGCCGAATCTTAAATACTCTCCACCTTAAACTGGTTTCATAAATTATCCAATTTTCCTTATTAATTTAGACTTACTGTCATTACGCCTTACAATATGCAATTTAAAAAAAACTACCACTTAACAGACTGTTACAGAACGTACTAAATTTAACCTATGTTCTGTATTTAAAATAATTTCTATGTGTGAGAAAAATGTATGGCAATAGTTATAGTTATAAAACTTATATAATTTTGTACGTTGTTGATCCTATGAAAAATAAGTAAGAAAGTATAGTCGGACGTGACCGACCATATGATACCCTACACCAGTTATGAATATTAAATGTGATTTATTTTTCATAATAAAGCATTTATCTTCTTTTACCTTGTTCCGATACATTTAAGAAATTTATGGATGAAAAACCAATTTTCTGAAAGAGGCTTTATATGGGGGCTAGGGGCAAATATGGACCAAGCCTGATAAAATTTTGTGAATATATTTATATGTACATAATATTTTATTGTGCTGAATTTCATCGCGATATTTGTGTTTATAAGTTAATTTTAGACATTCAAGTAATTGTTCCGATACATCTAAGCAATTTATGGATGAAAAACTAATTTTCTGAAACAGGCTTTATATGGACCAAATTTGCCCTTAGCAAATTTGTGAATATATTTATATTTACATAATATTTTATTGTGCTGAATTTCATCGCGATATTTGTGTTTATAAGTTAATTTTCGACATTCAAGTAATTTTCTGAAGGGGACTTTGTATGGGAGCTAGGGTTAAATGAGTCCCGATCTCTCCACTAAAGTGGTGTAGGGTATAAAAATTTGCTTTTAAATTTTTATTGTTGAACCGAATTTCGACACTTAATTTGATTTAAAAAAAATAATTATTTATGATAAAAAAGGATAAATCGACCAGGAATCGAACCGGCAACGCTCAGTTTGTTAATTCTCCATTCCATCCACTACACCACTTCATTATTTTGTCCTTCCTTAACTAATATTTTTCATATAAAAATGTCATGTTATTTTCTGTTTGTACAAAACATTGCTGCTGAATAACTTTTATCAACACTGATGTTGCTGAATAGCATAAGAAATTAAACAGTTACACTTTCTCAATGTGTACATTTTATTTGATCTTGGGTTAACAACAATTTTTTACACAAACAGGAAAGAGAATTTCTATGTGAACATTAGTTGCAAACAATTACGAAGCTAGTTAATAGTGTAGTGGGAATGGCGTAAAACTAGCAACTGGGAGATTTTAAGTTCGAATTCTGTTCGTTTTGGACAGTTTTTATTAAATTTTTTGCGAAAAATAATCAATTTTTTAATCCCTATGGGTGGTACAAGAAATTGTGATTTCGATTTTCAACTCAGTGGATTCCCAAATGTATATGTATGACAAAATTCAACAATAAATATTTGTGCCAAATATTTTATGGATATTATTATTTGGTAAATAGTAATATGCGTTTAAGTGATTCCCGAAAGGGGACCTTAAATTGGAGCTATGACCAATTACGGACCGATCGTGAAATAAAAAATATAATAAGATTTCTTTAGATAAAAGCAATATTTGTGCCAAATTTTGTATGGATATATTTATTTCGTAATGAGTTTTATGCGTTTAAGCGATTCTCGAAAGGGAACCTTGTATGGGAGCTACGAACAATTACGGACCGATCGTAAACAAATTTTACAGTATCATTTCTGTATATAAAAGCAATGTTTGTGCTAAATTTTGTATGGATAGCTTTATTTAGTAATGAGTCATTACTTGGTAATGAAACTCATATAGAGTCTTTTTTAACTTCTAAGGTTAGACCTATTTATATGCCGAATTTTATGTAAGTAAGTTTAGTAGTTATGTAGTGAATAGTGTCTAGAAAACCGGTTTGTCGGTTAACCGAGTATATAATATAATATTTAGTTGAAAAATGTCATTTTGCGAAATATTATGAATTACTTAATAAGATATTTCCACTTTTTAGTATAGATATGAACATTAATATATCAAAACTTATACAGATCAGAAGATATTATTGATTCGTTAGGTATATGGAAGTTGCCATAGGAGGGATAAATTGACCTTTGAATATATAATGCATCTATATCAATAAAAAAATTGTATGTCCAGGACTATCAAGTATAAATAGTGTTCATGCTCGAGACGATACATCGGAAACGGAAGAAGACGATGACTGTCTCGACATAGACATTGAGCCCCTGCTTTAACTGTGACCTCCCTCCGCTCGCTACGCCTGTGGTTGTTCAAATTACTGTGAATGACGCTTAGGAATAATGACAGGTGTCATGCTGACTTCCTGTCAATCAATCTTAGCGCCATTACAGTTTGTGAAAACCCTAGCAGCATAAATTCTCGGACAGCGACAACAACCCTTATGTTTCAATAAATAAACTCCGTTTTGAGAACGTTTGAGAAACTTCTCGAATTTTTTTATACTCACGCGGTAAACAAGTAAGTGCATCCTGCATTTTATCATCAAAGTTATTTATTCGTCTTAATAAATAACAAATTTCTTCATGTAATGTTGGAATTTGTTTAAATAGTGAATTTTTTATTGGTTTAAATATCAACCTTTTACTAATTTCCTGATTATCTGAAATTGTAAATCTCTATTTTATATACATAACCTCGTGTCTATATTAGACAAATATTTATCACGGCACTTGACAAAACGTTGATTTTATCACGACAACTCACAGATAATTTTATTGAAATAAAGCTATATTTTATAAAAACAATTAAAATTAAATGCAAATTTTGAAAATAAACACTAATTTCACTAAAACTAATGTTAAAAATCAATTTTAATTGCACAAAAATAAAATTCTAAACAAATTTTACAATAAAATGACGTTTGTTATCAAGACAATCTTGTCTAAACAATTGTTTAGACAACACTGTCATAACGACGTTATAACGCTAATAAATGCCGTCTGTACCTGCTAATTTTTTATTATGATAACAATTTGACGTTTAACATAATAAATATTTGTCTAATATAGACATGGGGTAATGTATGTTTAACATTTCCTAACATTTCTTTAACAATCTTAGGTCTGTTTTCATATACACAAACGGAAAATAATGTTAAGAATAATCTATCCAAAATTTTTAAAAAT
Organism: Lucilia sericata; assembly: GCF_015586225.1. Lineage (NCBI taxonomy): Eukaryota > Metazoa > Arthropoda > Insecta > Diptera > Calliphoridae > Lucilia > Lucilia sericata. The sequence goes on along the minus strand of NW_023994391.1, from coordinate 245,107 downwards.
CACAATAAAAAATCGAAGAAAACATAAAATTTTGTACTAAAAATTAGATGTTTTGAAACCGGTTAACCGAGACTTAAAAACTGGATAACCCAGTTAACCGAAAACCAATGTTTTAAAAAAACTGGTTTGCGAAAAACCGAAATATGCAATAAAAACCGGTTTTTCGGCTAACCGGTTATCCGGTTTATAAACACTAATCAAGATGTTATATAGCCTATTGTTCCTTTTGGGGTTAGACCTATTAGCTGTCCAAATTTCATATAAATCTGTTCAGTAGTTTTGGCGTGAAAGCGTAACAAACAAACACACAAACAAACTTTTTGTAAAACAATCATTAAACCAAATTTACGTTCAGGCATACAAAAAACTACTGATCAGATTTTCATGAAATCTGTTATAATGAATGTTGTGGAATGAACAGTACGACACATTACATCTTCAAAACCTATAATATATAATAATAAATATATATGAAACTCTTTTTTTACTTTTTCACTACATAACTAATAAACTTATTTACATAAAATTTGGCGTTTAATATGTCTAACCTCAGAAGTTAACAAGTTAGAGTGCTATATTCGGTTATGCAGAATCTTAAATACCCTCCACCAGCAAGCTTTTTATTAAAACCCATTTAACATCTAATTTTTAGATAACTTGACTTCATATAGGAGCTACGACCAATTACGGGCCTCCAGAAAAATTTCGTAGAGTGATTCATATGTATGTACACAAAACATATTTGTGTCTAATTTTATCAAGATAGCTTTATTTAACAATGAAATATGTGAGTTTAAATGATTTTCGGAAGTGGACCCTATATGGGAGCTATGACCAATTATGGTCTTATCCGTAAAAAATTTCGTAGAGTGACTCATATATACACGAAACATATTTGTGTCGAATTTTATCAAGATACCTTTATTTGACAATGAAATATGTGCGTTTAAGTGATTTTCGGAAGTGGGCCTTATATGGGAGCTATGACTAATAATGGACCGATCCGAAAAGAAATTTGGTAGAATGATTTGTATGTACACAAAACATATTCAGCTCGAATTTTATCACAAAAGCTTTATTTGTCAATGAAATATGTGTGTTTAGGTGATTTTTAGAAGTGGACCTTACATGGGAGCTATGATTTCTATTCATATTATATTTGTATGTATATAATATTGTGTTGATACCGATATATTTGAGGGAGTTATTAACGATAAACTTATATCCGGGAATATACACCTTTGTATGGAGGCTATGGGAAATATTGGTTCAATTGTTATGAGTTTGAACATACTTGATCCGTGGCACAAAAAAATATTGTGTGACAAAATTCATCGAAGTATCTTTGGTAGTTTCTGAGAAAACTACTTAAGAATTGGGAAAAAAAACGTTATTTTTCGAGGTAGTCTGAAATTTTTAATCACAACTTTTTACGTCGTGAACCGGTTTTACTGATTTTCAATCCCAAACTGGACCAGATAATAGGGAATGTTTTGGGTGAGTTTCGTGAATATTTCTGGCTTTGTTTTAACGTGAGCGTGTTTTACACAGACAGACAGACGGACATAGCTAAATCGACTCAGAATTTCATAAGGATCAAGAATATATATACTTTGTTGGGTCTCAGATGAATATTTCTTGGTGATACACACGGAATGACAATGTTATATATACCATCTATCACCACTGATGATGGTGGAGGGTATAAAAAAACTCTATATGATATTGAGTGGATGATACGCACATTTTTATGTTCACTTTTTGAATAACTGCTATAACACCAAATTTCTAGGCTAATATAAAAAAACTTGAACCGATTTTCAAGAAATTTGGCAACATACAATGTTTGAGGAAGAGAATGTTTAATGCACCAAATCCGAATAAATACACCTATAGGACTAATTTCGGGCCTGTTGTGATCTTAATTAAATGCAATGACCTTTTTCCGTCCACTTTTTGTTACATTTATAATGCTAAAGAACATGATATATTCTCAGAAAATAACTATTTTAAAACAGAATCTTTATTAGATCTTAAATGAATGTCTACGATGCCACATTTGTATGCAGAATACTGAACAAAAACCGCTTCTAAAATAGGGAAAATAATATATTCATATTACATTTTCACTTAAATTCGAATTTTAAATCGGCTCTGGTTCCTTCCTTTAACACCTAAATCTATCTAGAAAATCATTCATATCTCCCCTTAAAATTTCTATTTATATAACTCTTTAAAAAATTACTTTAAATAACTTTCAATTTGAGAAAACAATAAAGATCAGTAATCACTCATATTTTCCATACAAATCGAGTTTTATATCAAAAATAAAAAATTTTAATTTATTGTTAATCGAGATAACAATAAAAATCTATGATCAGGTAAATATGCCATCAAAGAATTATCTTGATATAAATTCGGCTGCCATTTTTCAAATGCAGCTCAAATCTAAAAAAAACATGAAGATATGTATTTGGCTACTCATTAGAGTGTCCCGAAAGACAGCACTTTTGCAAATCTTATATAGGTAGACCTGTCAAACGATGCATAGAAAGCATTGGTCATATAAAATTTGGATAAATTGATCTTTTGATATCTTTTTATATTTTTAGAAAATTATCAACCAAAAATTCTGCACAACTTTTTCTGTATGTAGCGCAGTATTTATTCTAAGCTTTTCAAACTAAATAATAATTTTGAATAACTCCAGCACACATTTTCCATTTACCATTTACAAATAATAATTCAAATTATTTGGGTATCTCCTTTGTACATCTAACGATATTCTTCATATTTTTTAGAACAGAAAAAAACTTAATTTTATTATTTTTAAAGGAATTTGAAATCTTCCAAATTTTTCATAATTTTGTGCAGAATGTTTCATAATCGTTTCAGAGTTTCTTCAATTGCCCGTACTTTTTCAAATAGAAAGAAAATCGCTTGAAATTTTGTCTCTATACACCAGGGGCATTACAATTCAAAGTACAGTGTGACCGAATTTAAACTGAACAGTTCTTTAAATCAACTGCACATGAGAAAAATAAAACAACAAATTTGAAAGTGTCCTTAGTTCCCTACCAGTGATTGAGAATGCTGGTTTCAGTATAATTTCTAAAAAAAGTTTCCTAAATGTTTCTAAAAATTGGCTAAAATTTCCTAATTAAAGCTCATTTTCAATTTGTAAATTTGTAAGGGACATTTTTGTCCAGAAACTGACTTTAAGTATTATACAAAATGCAGAAAAATATATTTTATCGTTATAAGCTAAATTTTGACATCTTTTAAAAAAGTATAGTCATGACAGACAGAATAATTTTATTTTAGAAGAAATCCGGGCAATGCCGGGTTCGCGCAGCTAGTAGCCTATAGTTCTTTCCAAGCTTATACCTTTCGGTATGCGAAATTTCAAGTTAATCGGTTTAGTGGGTTTTGCATATTGTGATTGCAAAATTGGGGTAATAATAGTTTCACAAAAAGTGGGCGTAAAAAGGGGCGTGGCATCCGATAAAGATCTTATATAGCCTATTGTTCCTTTTGGGGTTAGACCTATTAGTGGTCCAAATTTCGTGTAAATCGGTTCAGTAGTTTTGCCGTGAAAGCGTAACAAACACACAAACAAACAGTCTGTTATATATATATATAGGATTATAATATTGTTAGTTTCCAACTTTTCAGTCAAAAACATAACCAATGAACAGCTGTTTTTGCAAAATATAAAATTAAAAAAAAAACAAGTTAGAGTGCTTTTTTCGGCTTTGCCGAACCTTAAATACCCTTAAACTGGTTTCATAAACTATCAAATTTTATCGATTGATTCAAATGTACCTTAATATTTTACTTTCATTATGCTTTACAATATGCAATTAAAAGCAAAACTACCACTTAACAGACTGTTACAGAGCGTACTAAATTTAACAAATGTTAACCTATTTTCTGTATCTAAAATAATTTCTATGTGTGAGAAAAATGTATGGCAATAAAACTTATATAATTTTGTAATAGAATAATAATAGATTTTCAACATTGTTGATCCTATGAAAAAAAAAAAAAAATTTGCTTTTAAATTTTTATTATTGAACCGAATTTCGACACTTAATTTGATTAAAAAAAATAATTATTATTATTTATGATAAAAAAATATAAATCGACCAGGAATCGAACCGGCAACGCTCAGTTTGTTAATTCTCCATTCCATCCACTACACCACTTCATTATTTTGTCCTTCCTTAACTAATATTTTTCATATAAAAATTACATTTTATTATCTGTTTATACAAAACATTGCTGCTGAATAACTTTTATCAACACTGACGTTGATGAATAGCAGAAGAAATTAAACAGTTACACTTTCTCAATGTGCACATTTTATTTGATCTTGGGTTAACAACAATTTTTTGCACAAACAGGAAAGAGAATTTCTATGTGAACATTAGTTGCAAACAATTACGAAGCTAGTTAATAGTGTAGTGGGAATGGTGTAAAACTAGCAACTGGGAGATTTTAAGTTCGAATCCAGTTAGTTTTGGACAGTTTTTATTTAATTTTTTGCGAAAAATAATCAATTTTTTAATCTCTATGGGAAGTACAAGAAATTGTGGACTGATTTCGATTTTCAACACAGTGGATTCCTAAACTATATGTATGACAAAATTCAACAATAAATATTTGTGCCAAATATTTTATGGATATTATTATTTGGTAAATAGTAATATGCGTTTAAGTGATTCTCGAAAGGGGATCTTAAATGGGAGCTATGACCAATTATGGACCGATCGTGGAAAAAAATTATAATAAGATTTCTGTAGATAAAAGCAATATTTGTCCAAATTTTGTATCGATATCTTTATTTCGTAATTAGTTTTATGCGTTTAAGTGATTCTCGAAAGGGGACCTTGTATGGGAGCTACGAGCAATTACGGACCGATCGTAAACAAATTTTACAATATCATTTCTGTACATAAAAGCAATGTTTGTGCTAAATTTTGTATGGATAGCTTTATTTGGTAATGAGTTTTATACGTTTAAGTGATTTTGAGAAGGAGACCTTGTATGGGAGCTATGAGCTATGTGGACGGATCGTGAAAAAAATGTACAGTAAGATTTTTGTAGGTAAAAACAATATTTGTGCCAAAGTTTGTAGGAATATCGTTATTAGGTAATTTATATGAATTCTATTGGCATAGAATTTAAATTTGTAAAACTTCGATATCGGCATTATTTCGGAAGTTATTAACAATAAATTAATTTCGGGAAATATTTAACGTGAGCGTGTTTTATATAAATATATATATTTTATGTTTAACGTGAGCGTGTTTTATACAGACAGACAGACGGGCGTATCTAAATCGACTCAGAATTTCATAAGGACCAAGAATATATATACTTTGTTGGGTCTCAGATGAATATTTCTCGGTGTTACAAACGGAATGACAAACTTATATATACTCTCTCACCACTGTTGGTGGTGGAGGGTATAATAAAATAAACATTTGAAGCATTTATATTATTGACAAAACAAATACATAATACTATGTTTCCTCTCTTTTAAATTAAGTTTAACTTGCCAATCATACTCAGTTAAACTAAGATAAAAAAACAAAATAACTGAGCACTGAAAATCACAAAATTTTTGATTAAACTAAAAAGAATGTACAGTAAAATCCGCCCTATGAAGTAGAAAATTTGTTAGATTTGAGCTAAATTTTTTTAATTGTGTTATACAATTTGTAAATGATGTTTTTAATTTTCTAAATAGTATATTTGTTTAAGAACAGTGTTATAAGAGAAAAATCATTATCCGAAAAATAACCAATATACATTTGTACAATTCTCAGCAAAAATGTAAATTTCCTTAATATTTGTGTTTTTATTTATTTACAGCAATTTATATATTGTTTCATGTTTATTTCTGGGGTCATAAAAAGTAAAATTTTTGCCTGTAATTTGAAACTATTATTTTGAAAAGGCTCGTTCATAATGTCATATTCTCATTCGAACGGAGCTGATGGAGGCATTGGCGATGCTGGTAGTCATCGAGGTTTTTCGGGTGATGAACGTGAGTCTCGAAGTGGTGGAGAAGATGGTGGCGGAAGCGTTGGACGCAACGATGATAGTGACACAATATTACATGATAAACCCACCTATTTGCTTGAGCACCTGGCGACGTTTACCGTAAATAAAGATTCCGGTATTGTCTATCCAGCAGACGGCATGAGGCGTTTGTTACAATTAGAGAAAACTACTGGTATTTGGTCACAAAAGATGCAATTGTGTTTAGATTATCGTTGGGTGCTAATAATGGATTATGAAACAGGAGTGAGTATATGATTTTGATAAAAGATCTCAGAAATAAATTCTTAATTTTTTCAGAATATCATTGAAAGATTTCCTGCTACGCTTATTCAAGAACCAACTGCTTTTACATCTACAGATGCTATGGAATTGTATAATAACATATTAGTATTTATTGTTTCTGGGGGCAGTGGATCGCGTTCAGAAATGCATATTTTTCAGGTTAGTTGAATATGTCAAAAATTAAGCGTTTCGAAAATATCCAAATTCTCATAATGTGTGAGTTAGTAGTATCATCACGATAGAATTATTGAACATTCGGATCTCGCAGATGTCTGCGGTCTTCTGAAAATTTATTCAATATATACACCGAAAAACAGATGGACATGGCAAAATCGACTTTGCTATCAACAAGAACTCGGAATATACATATATACCGCATACAGTCGGAAAATTATATTGTAGAAATTACAAACGGAATGATAAACTTATATACATATGTACGTATACTCTTCCCACGAAGGTGAAGGGTATAAAATAAAAAAAATATATATTTATACCCTACACCACTATAATGGGAAGGGTATTATGCGTTTGTGCTGATGTTTGTAACGCATTAAAATATTAGTACTATACCCACCTTAAAGTATACCGATCGACTCAGAATCACTTTGTGAGTCGATTTAACGATGTCCGCCCGTCCGTGTGTCCATGTAAACGTTGTTATCAAAGTACAGGTCGCAATTTTCAAGATAATTCGATGAAATTTGGAATACGTGTTTGTTTTGACCCAAGGACTAAGACTATTGAAAATGGTTAAAATCGGTCCATTATTTCACCTAGCCCCCATACAACTGAACCCCCCGAAAAGGGCTTTTGAGCTCATAATTATATATAATATAAATGTATCTCGATGAAAGTTCGCACAACTAAGTTTTATACAAGCCTTGATGACCTTGCCGAATTTCGAAATGATCGGACTTCATTTGACCCTAGCCCCCACACAAAGCCCCCCTCAGAAAGTGACTTGAATATCCGCAATTCATTTATTAGCACTGTTATTGTAATGAAGTTTAGCACAGACAAATATTAAATATATTATATAAATATAAATCTATCCAGCCCTTTTTATCGGGGTCGGTCCACATTTGCTCCTATTCCCCATATAAAGCCTCTTTTAGAAAATAAGTTTTTCGTCAATAAATTGCTTTTTTGGTCAATTATGGACCGATCCTCGTCAAATATTCTAGAACGATTTTAGTTTAGGCAGTAATGAGCGTCAAAGCCATTTTCTGAAGGGGGCTTTATATGGGGGTGGGATCAATTATGTACCGATCCTTATAAAATTTTACAAAACGATTTAGGTTCCTGTAAAATATGTTCATGTCGAATTACATCGCTATAGATGCTTCTTTTAGACAGTTATGAGCGTTAAAGTCATTTTCTTAAGGGGACCTTATTTGGGGGATAGGGTCAATTATGAACCGATCCTTATAAAAAGTTTACAATGATATTAAGGTTCCTATAAAATATGTTCATGTCGAATTTCATCGCTATGCTTCTTTAAGGCAGTTATGAGCGTTAAAGTCTTTTTCTGAAGGGGACCTTATATGGGGGGTAGGGTCAATTATGGACCGATCCTTATAAAATTTTACAATGATATTAAGGTTCCTATAAAATATGTTCATGTCGAATTTGCTTCTTTTAGACAGTTTAGAGCGTTAAAGTCATTTTCTGAAGGGCACCTTATATGGGGGGTAGGGTCAATTATGGACCGATCCTTATAAAATTTTACGAAGGTGTTAAGGTTGCTATCAAATATGTTAATGTCGAATTTCATCGCTATAGCTGTTTCTTATATCTTTTAGTCAGTTATGAGCGTTAAGTTCATTCTCTGAAAGGGACCTTAATGGGGGATAGGGTCAATTATTAACCGATCCTTATAAAATTTTACAATCATATTAAGGTTCCTATAAAATATGCTCATGTCGAATTCCATCGCTATAGATACTTCTTTAAGGCAGTTATGAGCTTTAAAGTCATTTTCTGAAGGGGACCTTATATGGGAGGTAGGGTCAATTATGGACCGATCCTTATAAAATTTTACAGAGCGATTTAGGTTCCATGTCGAATTTCATTGCTTTAGATGCTTCTTTTAGTAAGTTATGAGCGTTAAAGTCATTTTTTGAAGGGGACCTTATATGGGGGCTAGGCGAATTCGTGGACCAATATTGCCCAATTTCAATACCAAACAAACTGCATCAATATAAAATGTCTGTGCAAAATTTCAGCCCGCTAGCTACTTCCATTTGGACTCTGTCGTGTTTTAAACCGACAGACAGATAGACAGACGGACGGACATAGCTAGATCGTCTTAGAATTGAATAAAGATCCAGAATATATACTTTCATGATAAATATTTCGATGTGTTACAAACGAAATTACATAAACAATATACCCCCATCTTTTTTGATGGTGGTATAAAAATAAATCACATTAAATATTAATAGCTGGTGTAGGGTATCATATAGTCGGCCAAGCCCGACTATACTTTCTTACTTTTATCTTGTAATTTGAAAGCTTATTGTCTTTGCGCCATTTCAATATCATATTTAACGACTTAGAGTGCTATATTCGGCTATGCCGAATCTTAAACACCCTTCACCTGTAAGCTTTTTGAAACTCATCTAAATAGTTTTAGAGTTTTAATAAATTTTATTAGTTTTAAAAAATTTTATTTATGCACCTATGGAGATTACTTTGATCTAGTTTATGGACCTCTTACTGAAGATATGGCCAATCCGAACAAAATTTCGCGATACACAAAATGTTAATGAAATATATGGGGTAAAGTGATTTAAGGAAATGGATTTTATATGAGAGCTTTCACCAATTACGGACTGATCCAAACATTTTTCAGAATGATTTATACATACAAAAAATACTCATGTCAATTTTTATAGCGATATCTCTTTTTGTCAATGATATATGAGCGGCTAAGTAATTTTCGGAAGTGGACGGTATATCGGAGACCGGGCAAATTATGTGCTCATCCAGAAAAAAATTAGGAGGGACTTGTATATATGAAAAATTTATTTATGAGGAATTTTAGTCCGGTATTTTTATTTATCAATGAAATATACGATTTTTGGAAGTGAATCTTATATAGGAGCTATGACCAATTATGAACCGATCCGAAAAATATTTCTCAGGGTGGTTTATATCTACTTTAAACACATTCATTACGAAATTTATACCGATATCTTTATTCTGTAATAATATATATCCATTTACGTGGTTATCGTAAGTGGTCCATTATATGGTAGCTATGACGAATTAATGACCGATCCGGAAACATTTTGGTAGAGTCATACATATATACACAAAACATATTTATGTCAAATATTATTCCAATATCTTTATTTCTTAATTAGTTATGTGATTTTAAGTGGTTTTCGGAAGTGGACCTTATGTGGGAGCTGTGACCAAATATGGACCGATTCGGAAAAAATTTCGCATGGTGTTTTATATGTACTTTAAACACATTCATGATGAGTTTTATACATATATCCTCAGTAATGAAATATGAGCATTTACATATTTATCGGTATCGGACCGATCCGAAAAGTATTTTTCAGAGTGATATATGTATACATAAAACATATTTATGTCGAATATTATTCCAAAATCTTTATTTCTTAATTAGTTATATTGAAACAGTTCATTATTTATTTATTCATTTTTCTTAACTTCAAACATCCATAATATCATTTCATTGTTTAAATTTAACTTTCCATGTTTATTTTTGAATTTAACTGATTTTAGTCAAATGCAACTATGTAATTTAGTTCTTATACAACTCTGTTCATCTGATCACAATTTATTTAATGTATACTTTTAAAATTTAATGGACTTTATAAAATGCAACTCTATGATTTCTTTGTTATTACACTTTTATACAACCATGTTCTTGTATTATGATCACTACTTATAATTTACAACAATGTATTGCAGCACCAGTTGCATGAATAAAATCACTTAGCTTACTGCCTTCAACTAATGAACAGCTTTGTCCAGTTTTTATTTACCGGACGGGTTCAAATTAGTTTGAAGTTCTTTAAGAAAAGTACTAAGTATAAATTTAAATTGTGTTTTCGACACCAGTTTCGCGATCAAAAATAATCTTACAAATAAGATTATTTCAATATGCATTTAAGTGATTTTCGGAAGTGGACCTTATATGGGAGCTATGCCCTATTATTGACCAATCAGAAAACTATTTTGCAGAGAAATATATGTATACGCAAAACATACTTATGTTGAATATTATTCTAATATCTTAATTAGTTATGTGTATTTAAGTGATTTTCGGAAGTGGACCTTATATGGGAGCTATGATCATTTATGGACGACCGATACAGATTTACGTTGGTAATATGATTTCTGTTCATATTATACACATATGTGCAAAATTTCGTGGTGATACCGATATTTTTGCGAAGTTTTGTATGGATGCTATGGGAAACTTTGGGAACGATTGTTTTGAGTTTGAACATAATTGATATCTGTGCAAAATAAATAACGTGTGATAGAATTCATTGAAAAATACTCGAAAATTATGGAAAAAACTTAATTTTTTTCGAGGTAGTCTGAAATTTTTACTCATAACTTTTTACTTTGTGAACCGATTTTGCTGATTTTCAATACCGAACTGCTCAGGCCAATGTACGAACTTGAAATGGGCGCAAGCAGAGCATATATATGACGACGAAAATACTAAATAAGACGATAGTCGCGACTATGAGGTTGTAATATTTTAACTACAAAATTTAAATATTATTTAATATTGGAAATCATTTATGGTCTAAAATTTTACATTTTATGTTGGAATTGAAAGATTATAAAATGTGAGGAATGTATGCAACAATAACCAAATATTAATTAGAAAATTATTGAAAACGTCTGTAGTTATCTACAGTGAATAAATTAAGTAATTTGCCTATGTAAAATTTTATAAATTTTAAGAAAAAACTTTATCTGAACAATTATTTTTAGCAAAATAAAGCAATTTGTTTGTTGTATTTTTTAAAGAATATCTTATATTTTAATTTTCTACCATAAAAAGTAAAATCGTGCTATTAATTAACGAGATTTCTCATAAAATGTGAACGTATTGTTAATTTTTAAGGTCAATAAAGTATTTTGCTTTTTTAGGTTTTTTGTTCATTTTTTTAATATTGCTGCATTATTTTATAAAATTTTATATTTTTATTACTCCTATATATTAGAATAACATTTTTTAGATATTTTAGTAGTGGAACGACTAAGTTTGGACATTTCTTAACCGATTTATTATCCTATATACCTATAAGAATTTTCAATATTTGACTTAACATGAAATCTACCGTTTCTCTGATTTAATTTCGAAAATAATAAGTAATTTTGAATTGGATACATAATATATTAGATAATCAATGGATTTGGACCTAGAAAAAATGTTTAGTGGGGTATAAATCTATATATTATAACAAAAATGATCTGGGTTTTTGGTAATTTTGAATTGATAAACAAAAACTACATTACGGAAACCCCATCTATTTGGGGAGTACTGTGTGAATTTTATTCAGAATTGTATGATATTGATTCTTATTCAATAAAGCTAACACTAAGTACCATCCTAGCTACTCTAAGTATGGGGATATCACCGTATACCACTATAGAACTATTACATGCTAGAATCTTGATATTCTACCTCATATTTTGAATGCATTATTTTATGAATAAAATACAGTAGGCGTAGTTGGATTTGGATAGTTATTCTTGATTTGGGTTCTAACTATATATAAGTGTATGTATTAGCTGAAAAATATTGCTTTTGTGGACATTTTTTAGATATTTTAGTAGTGGAACGACTAAGTTTGGACATTTTTTAACCGATTTATTATCCTATATACCTATAAGAATTTTCAATATTTGACTTAACATGAAATCTACCGTTTCTCTGATTTAATTTCGAAAATAATAAGTAGTTTTGAATTGGATACATAATATATTAGATGTATTTGTAAATATCTAAATTAAGTATTTTTCCCGTACCACACGATAGTTCACTTTATATTGTTTCCAAACAACCTAAGGTCTGTTTAGAGGTCTAAATTTAAACATAGTGTTCTTTTAAGTTCGTATATGGACTTTGGAGAAGATAAATGAGGACTTCAATGGTTTTTGCTTGGATACAAGTCGCTCTCCTTTGGCAGTTAAAGATTTTGAAAGACAACTCAGTGCGTTTTTATACCCTACACCACTGATGTTTGTAACATACAAAAATATTCGTCCTACACCCACCTTAAAGTATACCAATCGGCTTAGAATCGTTTTCTGAGTCGATTAAGCTATGTCCGTCCGTCCGTCTGGCTGGCTAGCTGTCCATGTAAACCTTGTGCGCAAGGTACAGGTCGCAATTTTCAAGATAATTGGATGAAATTTGGCACGCACGTTTTATTTGACCCAAGGACGAAGCCTATTTAAAATGGTTAAAATCGGTCCATTATTTCACCTAGCCCCCATAGAACAGAACCCCCCGAAAAGGGCTTCTGAGCTCATAATTATTTTAAATATACAGACATATCGATAAAATACGGCACAACTAAGTTTTATAGAAGTCTTGATAACCCTGCCAAATTTCATATAGATCGGGCCCCATGTGACCCTAGCTCCCATACAAAGTCCCCTTCAGAAAATTACTTGAATGTCCCAAATCAACTTATAAACACAAATATCGCGATGAAATTCAGCACAATAAAATATTATGTAAATATAAATATATTCACAAAATTTTATCGGGCTTGGTCCATATTTGCCCCTAGCCCCCATATAAAGCCTCTTTCAGAAAATTAGTTTTTCATCCATAAATTGCTTAAATGTATCGGAACAAGGGAATATTGAAGATAAATGCGATATAATGAAAAATAAATCACATTTAACTGGTGTAGGGTATCATATAGTCGGCCACGCCCGACTATACTTTCTTACTTGTTTTAAATAATTCATTGTGTTATTTCATCAATTTCTATATTTTATATTTTTTAATGATTGATTAAACATCTCATAATTAATTTTCATTGATTTATACTTGTTCTAAAAATCTAAACTAATTTTTTATATTGGAATTGCCTCATTATTTCCCTTTAAACATTTTTAACGCAAATAACTACACAGTTTCACACAATAAAGATATGATTTTTGAAAATTACAATTGAAAAATACTTAACACGTGTTCTTTTAACAATAAAACAATAAATTCCAAAAAGCAATTAAAAAATAATTTGAAAAACCCAACAAAATTAACTGGAAATTTCAATATGCAAAATACTTTATTAACGTGCAAATTCTGATGAAAAATAATAAAATGCACCAAAATTTTTATTTTAATATTTTTTTCTTGGTTTTCACATTCTACACAATCTCTATTTTCAATTGGAAAACATAAATTTACTTTTTACCTGTTTTTTGGAATTTTATTTATGAACAAAAAACAAAATTCTCTTAAAAAAAGGTAGGCAAAAAACATAGTTGATACACTGTATATATATAAAAATGAAAGTGTGTTTGTATGCATATATGTTTGTTTGTTTCAGCTTTATAGACTGCTAAACGGCTGGACCGATTTTCCTGAAATTTTCACAGTTTCTTCATGTATGTCTGGAAGGAACTATAGGCTACTTTTTATGTTGAAATTTCATGTGGGCGACGTGCCACGCCCATATTAAGAAAATATTAAATTAGTATATCTGAGATAATATAATAATTAGAGTCTTCAAATTTTGTCGGAGCAACTTTAGTATCAATATAATTATTTAAGACAAAAAGTGGGCGGACAGCGTGGCACCTCCCATATAAGTTAAATACAAAAATTCGTTTATCTTGGAAACTATTATAGTTAGAATATTAAAAATTTGCACGAGTAACTTTAACATCCATGTAAACATTTTGGGAAATAAATTGGCGGACTACCCATGAGGGGAGCAGCACCTCCCATATTAATAAAATACAAAAATTGGTTTATCTGGGAAACTAATCGAACTAAATTCTTCAAATTTTGCACTAAGAAGTTAAATATTCATCTGAACATTTTGGAGAAAAAAGAGCGGACTTTCGTCATGGGGGGCTTGGAGCCCCCATATAAATTAAATAGGAAAATTATTATATCTGAGAAACTATTAGAGCTAGAATCTTCAAATTTTAATTGAAGAACTTTGACATTCATGTGAACATTCAGAGAATAACGGGCGGACTTTCAATGGGGGGCTTGGCACCTCACATATGAATTAAATACAACATTTCGCTTATCTGGGAAACCAATAGAACAAGATTCTTCAAATATTGCAAGAAGAACTTTATTATACATATGAACATTTTGGAGAAAAAAAGGGCGAACTTTCATCTGGGGGCTGTGAGTTCCCATATGAATTAAATAGAAAAATTCGTATATCTGAGAAACTATTAGAGCTAGAATCTTCAAATTCTACATGAAGATCTTTGACATTAATCTGAACATTTAGAGAATAACGGGCGGACTTTCAATGGGGTCTTGGCACCCCCTATATGAATTAAATACAAAATTTCATATATCTAAGGAAAATATTAGATATTTTTTTTTTTTTTTATATGTCATCGATTACATTAAAATCTTAATTAACGTTCGAAAAAAATGCATCTCTGGAAAACATTACAGTTAGAATCTTCAAAATTATTAAGAAGATTTTTTATTTATATTGAATTTAGGGTAGCAAAGCACACTGGGTATAGCTAGTGTTTGTATAAATGTTTAATGTGCATATATTAAATTAATGTTTAATTTTTATGTGGAGTATTAAAATGTATTTATTTGTATTGATTGTAAAAGTTAATATAATTAGAAAAATTTATATAACTAGAAAATATATGTGAAGATGCAAAAAATACAATTAAGTTTTTACATGAAATGACAATTATATATACAATTATGTATGTATGTGCATTCGACTGACCGGATCTTATATGGGGAGAAAAAAATGTCGGGATCTTGATCGTCTTAACCCCACAAAATGATTCCCCTTTCCAGATATTGAGTTAGCCGAAATTTGAGTTCGATTAATAAACGTTAACACGTGCCGCTCGTCGCTCAAATTTTGAAAAATCCGAATTTTTGGCCAAAATGCTAACATATGAAGCTATAACTCCAGAACGGTAAATAATAGAAACACGGTTAATACCTCTAAACAAAGCTGATATTGCATCATAATTTATATTGTATACATAATTCTTGTTACTTTAAGTCAAAAAGAGTTACAACAGATTTTGTCTCCAAAAACGTGACCTGGTCGCATTAGGAGCATACTTCGTATATTTTAGTAAATATTTTACGTATTATTGTTACAGAATCATAATGTATATAGGTTTAGTATTTCAAAAAGATTTAAAACAGAAAAATTAATGTTATTAAAAATTCCCCAGGCCAGATCACTTGATTTGGAAATGGAGGAAAAATTTAACTTATTTTGGAAAATATTCTAATAAATCTATTTTTTTACATAAAATAAATCTATATTTACGCGAATATAAGTTTTTGTGCTTAAAAAATATACATATTTAGATACTTCTTAATACACATGTATTATTACTAGAAAGTTGTTGTAGATACTTTTTGATACACTTGCGTTCCAGCTAGTAAGGTGCTGTAGAAACAATTTTACTTACTAGGTATATCGGTAAGAATGTAGGAATAGCTACTTTTCCACACACAAGTATCCCGGCAAAAACTCGGTAATGGGTTGTACTTCCATAACCACTTACTTTTCAATGACTACTACTTACCGCCTGCATTACTTAGAAGTACTCTAGTAATGAATTTCTTATAATCTGATATAAAAGTACTTTATTTTCGGCTTTGTCATTTTGTTTGCACATTTTATTTAATTGCGTTTTTTTTTTTTTTTTTTTAAAGAATTTTAAGTTTTAAGAATTGTGTTTTACAAAAAATAAAACAAAATTAGTTTTGTTTGTGAAAACCATTATTTGACGCGCAATAAAATTGCTAAGCAGTGTGTAGAAAATTTGACTACCAAACCGAAGTCTCTGGTTCGTATTCTAGCTGGCTCTTTTTATTATTAAAAAACAAAACAACTTACTCAACAACTGTTTTGTAAGAGAAATTGCAAGTGCTTCTTTAACTCCCTATTTGTAAGCGTGCGTAGAAGTACTTGCCTTCAATGACATCACCGTGTTAAAATAATGACTTAAAATGCTAATGAAGAAGTAGTGAAAAGAGGTTTTATTAGCTTTTTAACTCATTACTTTTCAATGTAAGTTTTTCCTGAGATATTATAAAAAAGTATAATCTACACACAATATCGCAAACCAAGTATATCAGTTAGTGTGTCATTTTTAAGCGGCCATACCCTGTGTAAAGTAAGCCAGAGTGTATGTAAGTTTGTAATCACTTTCGAATACAAAATAAGCAACACAATATCAATGTAGTAAGCTATACATTTTCTGTGGGGGTATATAATATACATTTTGAAGTACAATATAAGCTTTGTTTTGAGATACTGAGCGTGTTTCTATTATTTACCGTTCTGGAGTTATAGCTTCATATGCTTTTTGGTCAAAAATTTTGAGCGACGAGCGGCACATGTTAACGTTTATTAATCGAAGGGGAATCATTTTGTGGGGTTAAGACGTACAAGATCCCGACATTTTTTTCTCCCCATATAAGATCCGGTCAGTAATGCACATACATACATAATTGTATATATAATTGTCATTTCATGTAAAAACTTAATTGTATTTTTTGCATCTTCACATATATTTTCTAGTTATATAAATTTTTCTAATTATATTAACTTTTACGATCAATACAAATAAATACATTTTAATACTCCACATACAAATTAATTTAATTTAATATATGTACATTAAACATTTATACAAACATAGCTACAGACGTTTTCAATAATTTTCTAATTAATATTTGGTTATTTTTGCATACATTCCTCACATTTTATAATCTTTCAATTCCAACATAAAATGTAAAATGTTAGACCATAAATGATTTTCTATATTAAATAATATTTAAATTTCGTAGTAAAAATATTACAACCTCATAGTCGCGACTATCGTTTTATTTAGTATTTTCGTCTTCACATATATGCTCTGCTTGCGCACATTTCAAGTTCGTACATTTTTGCCTACATGTCTTGAATATTTTTTCCTACGAATAGTTTGTGTAGGAAAATATTTTGATATTATAGGCAAGCAATATAAAATATATGTGGGTATTTTAAATATGTTAGCAAGTTGCTGCGAAATATAATTTGTATATGAAAAAATTTATATTTGTCTGTAAGCTGCAATATGCAATAGTTGTATGGGTAAATATTTTTGTGCAAAAATACTACAAATAGTTTGGACAGTAACATATTTTAAATGCAAATTTATTGCAAATTGAAAAATAAAAATATAAAAGCAATTACTAATATTTAAACTCTGTAATTAAGTTTATACATGAAATGACAATTATATTTGTGAGTAGGTAATTAATTATTTTTTGTGGATATTAAATGTGAAATTTTTATTTATACGTGATGATTGTATCAGGAGAACAAAAAAATTAGTAAGTTGCATTAAAAAGTGTATGTTTAGAAAAAACGATCTACATACATACATATGTATGTATCAGGGATGGCAAATGGAATTTTCAAATTGTACAAAATAGCTTTTAAAAGTGTACTTTTTTGAATCCGACCAAATCCAAATCTATATTTTTGCAAATTTATATTAATATAAAACAAAATCATTTCAAGCCGACTTCTTCACTTTTTTGAATCCGATTGTACCAAATCATATTTTTGCAAATTTAAGCCAGTCAGAACTAATCAATATTTGTATGTATCAATAAGTAAGTTCATTAGTCAATGTACTAGTCCATTGACTAGGCAATAGGCTATTCTCTGGAATAGACGGAAGATTAGTCTATAACTAGACAATGTATGTACGTATGTATGTATGTATGTATGTATGTATGTATGTATGTATGTATGTATGTATGTATGTATGTATGTATGTATGTATGTATGTATGTATGTATGTATGTATGTATGTATGTATGTATGTATGTATGTATGTATGTATGTATGTATGTATGTATGTATGTATGTATGTATGTATGTATGTATGTATGTATGTATGTATGTATGTATGTATGTATGTATGTATGTATGTATGTATGTATGTATGTATGTATGTATGTATGTATGTATGTATGTATGTATGTATGTATGTATGTATGTATGTATGTATGTATGTATGTATGTATGTATGTATGTAGTATGTATGTATGTATGTATGTATGTATGTATGTATGTATGTATGTATGTATGTATGTATGTATGTATGTATGTATGTATGTATGTATGTATGTATGTATGTATGTATGTATGTATGTATGTATGTATGTATGTATGTATGTATGTATGTATGTATGTATGTATGTATGTATGTATGTATGTATGTATGTATGTATGTATGTATGTATGTATGTATGTATGTATGTATGTATGTATGTATGTATGTATGTATGTATGTATGTATGTATGTATGTATGTATGTATCTATGTATGTATGTATGTGTTTGACCCTAGTATTATAAAAATGGACTTAAGTTCCAATAAATTGAACTAACGACAGAAGAATGATCCCAATAATATATCTTGGAACGTACAAATCCCCCAAAAATGTGGACCAAATGGGCCAAAGATATATATTTTCGGTTGATAGTAACCCCTTAAAACAATTTTAAGCATAAAAACCATTCGATTATAAAATTTGTGTTTCTCTTGATCAGTATATTTTCGAAATATATGACCGATAAAGTAACGCATTGTTATTTTTTTTAAATCGTAGATGAGCTCTATACAACTCTAGTTGAAAACCTGAGTACTGGCTCTGGATCAGAGAAAGAAAAATATTTCCTAAATCGTATATAGCTGCACAATACGAGTTTTTATATGAATAAATGGTCGGAGGCCATTTTGTGCATTCAAAGAATTTTTGAATTTTATTCAAAATTTTAGTGCAAATTCTAAAACAAATATCAAATTCTAACAAAAACATGAACCAATTTGCAAGAAATTTGGCAACAGACAGTGTATTTTTGATCTGAATTTTATGCTTCATGAAATTTTGCATGACAATAGTTCTATCGTGGAAGGTTAGGTTAGTTTGAGGAAGAGAATACATCAAATCCGAATAAATACACCTATACCACTAATTTCGGGCCTGTTGTGATCGTTGTGAAATGCAATGACCTTTTTCCGTGCATTATTTGTTACATTTATAATGCTCACTTCTTATAGTATATGAGAATTATTATTTAGGTAGTTAAATTTTTAATCAAAAATTTATTTTATATGAAAACTCTAAAATGTTTGTAGGTCCTTAACTTACTTTACGATTAGGTAAAATAAAAATCTGTAATCAATTTAATTTATTATCAAAAATCGATTTTCATCTAAAGCGTAAAATCGGTTGTAGATTCGTATATCCCATCACTTATATTTTCCACCGGAAAACTATTCCTATTTCAAAATCCGCTGTATATTCTCAAACAAAAAAAAAACTATTTTAAAACAGAATCGGATATAGTTTAATACGATCGAGAAATAGCACATGGAAATTATTTTATCAAAGTTAAAAACTACTGAACAAAAACCGCTCCTAAAATAGGGTAAATAATATATTCATATTACATTTTTCACAAAAATTCGAATTTTAAACTTTAATCTACAAATCCATCTAGAAAATCATTCATATCTCCCCTTAAAATTACTATTTATATTACCCTTAATTCGAGAAAACAATAAAGATCCGTTAGGTTAGGTTATGTTGATAGGATGTATACTACATCAAATCCGAAGAAATACACCTACCCCACTATCGGGGCAGTTGTGCGCTCCTTAAAGATCCGTAATCATTCATATTTTCGATACAAATCGAGTTTTATATCAAAAATATAAAATTTAAATTTATTGTTAAATCGATATAACAATAAAAATCTGCAATAAGTTAAATAAACCATCAACAAATTATCTTGATATAAATTTGGTTGTCATTTTTTAAATTCAGCTCAAATTTAAAAAACCATGATATGTATTTGACTACTCATTAGAATGTTCTGAAAGACAGCACTTTTGCAAATCTCAAACGATGCATATAAAGCATATTCATATAAAATATGGATGAATTCATCTTTCAATATGTTTTTATACTTTTAAAAAATTATCCACCAAAAATTCTGCAGTATTTATTCCAAGCTTTTCAAATTAAATAATGATTTTGAATAATTCCAGCACACATTTTCCATTAACAAATTCCGATATTTTTTAATTAAAGGCAGATGTGGGTATTTTAATAAGTAAAATTATTTGGGTAACTTTTTTGTATTTCTAACGATATTTGACCATTAAACCTTTTTTTCTTCGGATTTAATAAGTGGTGTCTAAATCCATCCAAAACTTTAGTCTGGATGCATAAGCTAATGAATAAAAATAATATTTTTAAACATACTTTTTTATAAATGGATGTATTTTTGAGAAACAAAGACGTTTTACTCTTTAATGAACAACTCAAAATTGTTTGTCAAATTAAAAGTAGTTTTGTTTTCTCTGTCAATATTCAAGGATTCTTCATATTTTCCTAGGGCAGAAAAAAATGTAATTTTGTTCTTTTTAAAGGAATTTGAAATCAATGAAATCAAAAATCGCTTGAAATTTTGTACGGTTAATGGTACGTTTTTTTGTAGTTAATAAAATGCCCCGAAGCCTTTTGCCTCTATACACCGGGGCCTCTACAATTCAAAGCACAATGTGACCGAATTTAAACTGAACAGTTCTTTAAATCTACTACACATGGAAAAATAAAACAACTAATTTGAAAGTGTTCTTAGTTCCCTACCAGTGATTAAGAATGCTGATTTCAGTATAATTTCTCAAAAAAGTTTCCTAAATGTTTCTACAAATTAGTCAAAATTTCCCAATTAAAGCTCATTTTCAATTTGTATATTTTTAAGGGACATTTTGGTCCAGAAACTGATTTTAAGTTTTAAACAAAATGCAGAAAAATATAATAACTATTTTATCGTTATAAGCTAAATTTTGACATCTATTAAAAAAAGTATATCATTACAGATAGAAAAATATTCTCTTTATTTTTTAAAGAACCCCGCGCAAACCAATGTGTAGCTAATGAATGTGCGTATACGGATGTACATATTATGTACGTTAGATAAATTTAGCTAGCACAATATCGGAGAGAAAATAGGATTAAAAATATTTAAATAAAATACAAAACATTCGAAAATCAGAAAAAAACATTTCGGTAAAATTATATGAGGTTTATAATGAAATAATTTCAATTAATTACATTAAATAATTCTACGTAAAAATACGTAAAACTTAAAAATTTTCCGACATTTGTAATAATTTTGGAGTTGTATACAAAATTGTGTTATGTCATTAAAATCGCCTCCCATATGATACTAAATTTGCACATGGTTTATTTGCAAGAAATATGATAAAAATCATAAAAACCTTAAAAAGGACTTTTTTGTCCTTTGATTCAGCTCACCAAATATTGACATCAGAACAAAAATTTTTTAGAAATGGTATCTTAGAATGACCTAAATTTACATTTTCGGTGGGAACATCAGCAACTTCCATTTTAGAACCCACCCTAACATACATACATATTTATACATATTGAAAAGGTAATATAATCGTAGTTATTTATCTAAACGATCGATACGATTCAAATCAGAGCATTTTAAATTTCAAACAAAAAATAACTAGTGTTTTTTTTTACAGAAAGTACAACAACATACTCTAAAGCAACGGTTCCAAATGAGGGTCCGTGGCAACATCCTCTGAGGTCGGCTATGCCGAAACTTAAATACCCTCCACCTGCAAGCTACTTTTTATTAAAACCCGATATAAATATGTTATAAATGGTTAAAATTATAGGGCTGAATTTATAGTTTATACTAAGGAAAGAAATTTTACTTAAGTATGTACTTTAGTACTAAAGTACTTTATTTCCCTTATGGAGAACTGTTAAACCCGGCATATGTTTTGTTTCCGTAATTAAGATACTATTTATCATTTTGTAACTTCTTTATGCATGTATGTATGTAACTAATTTTGATTAGGCCCAGAAACATTTGTATTAAGTGATTTTCAGATGCCGACCGATTATTCTATGACCTATTATGTGCCGATCTTGCCGATACCTTATATGGGAACTATGACCAATAATGGACCAATTCGAAAAAAATAATCAAATCTATACACAGAACATACTCATGTCGAGCTTAATAATAAATTATGTGGTATTAAGTGGTTTTCAGAAGTGAACCGTATATGGGAGCTAGTTATGGACCGATACTGAAAAAATTCCTTATATGGGAGCTGTAACCAATTATGGACCGATGTGGAAAATTTTCTCGAATGATTTATATATATATATATATATATATATATATATATATATACAGTATTGGACAAAACATTTGCAACTAGCTTGGCGATTTTGGAATTAGCTCAAATAAAACAAATGGGGTAATCAAATTCAATTTTGTATATTACTTATAAAACAAAAGGAACCTCATCTGCGATATTAAATAAAAATTATTTTAATTTCTTCAATAGATAGACATTTTTAAAACTTAAAACAAACATAGTCACTTCTTCAGTAAGACAAAACAATTACAACTTAAAAATATTCCACGATAAAATAATTGTTTACTTAATATTTCGTAGCGAAACCCTTACTATCTATTACGGCTCTGCATCTTCGTGGCATCGACTCTATTAAATGATTAATAGTAGCCTGTGGAATAGCATACCACGCATTTTTAATCCGATTGAAAAATTCGTCAGCATTTTGAACGTTATTGCGATCAATCCGCTGTTTTACAATTGACCAGAGATTTTCAATTGGGTTCAGATCCGGTGATTGAGGTGGCCATTTCATTAATATTTTTTGCCTAAACCAAGTTTTTAGTGTGTTTCGGATCATTGTCTTGTTGAAACGTCCATCGTAAAGGCATTTCCCACTCAGCATATGGCAACATAACCTGCTCAAGGATGTTTTTGTATGACCATTTATCCATTATTCCCTGAATTCGATGAAGTGGGCCCAAACGATTAGCAGAAAAACATCCCCAGGCCATGACATGACCGCCTCCATGTTTGACGGTCTTTACACAAAATTCTTTTTGTACTCGTTTTCCTTTTGGTCTTCTAACACGAGTTATCCCATCACTAGCGATAATGTTAAATTTTGATTCGTCACTGAAAAGAACGTTTTTCCATTGGTTTACTGTCCAGCTAATATGTTCTTGAGCAAATTTAGCCGTTTCAATTGATTACGCTTAGATATGAGAGGCTTCTTAGCTGGCCGATAAGCTAACAAATCGGCATCAATAAGACGTCGAGAAACAGTTCTTGCGCTTACTGGAATATTTAATTATTTAACCAATGTTGGAGCCGATTTAAAAGGAAACTTTTTAATCTCTCTTACAATTAACGCATCGGTTCTTTTGTCAGTTTTTCGAGGCCGACCGCCTTTGCTGATGACCTCCACAGATTTAGTTTTTTTAAAACGTGATAAAATTCGAGAAACTGATGATTTATGCACATTATACTTAATGGATAATTCTTTTTGAGAAATTCCTTGATTGAAATCATCAACAATACGTTTGCGTAAATCTTTACCGAACTTATCTGGTGCCATCTTTATCGAAATTATGGCTAATTAGTAAAACTTGTATTTAAATAAAATATTTTTGCAACTAAAGAAAAGTGAGATTTTATATCAATAAACGAAGATTTGGAACAAAACAAAACGGAAAATAACGGTTTTTTAAACATTGACAACAGAAACTGTAAGAGTTGCAATTGTTTTGTCGGATGAAAATAATAGGTCGATTCACATACTATACTGCAAAAATAGCACTTAGCTATAACTGAGCCTAAAAACTGTATTAAGTCATTACTGACATATTAAGAAACTTTAACTCACAAAACCAAGTTTAAATACTGGAAAGATTCTAATTTTACGAACCAAATCTTGTATTATGAATGTTAGTTGCAAATGTTTTGTCTGATACTGTATATATATATACAAAACAAATTCACGTCGAGTTTTACCCTTATAGCTTTATTTATCAATGAATTATGCGCATTTAAGTGATTATCGGATGTGGACCTTATATGGGAGATATGACCAATTATGGACCGAATCGAAAAAAAAATCTTAAAATAATTCATATTCATACACATATATTCATATTCATACACAAAACATATTCATGTCGAATTTTATCCCGATAGCTTTATTTATCAATTAATTAAGCTTGTTTAAATGATTTTAAGATGTGGACCTTATATGGGAGCTAGTACCAATTGTGGACTGATCCGGAAAAAATTTCATTGAATGATTTATATCTATATACAAAACATATTCACCTCCAGTTCTACCCTGATAGCTTTATTTATCTATGAAATATGTTCATTTAAGTGATTTTCGAAAGTGGACCTTATATGGGAGCTATGACCAATTGTGGGCCGATACAGATCTAAGTCGGTAGTATGATTCCTGTTCATATTATGTCAATATGTAGATACCGATATATTTGAGGAAGTTATTAACGATAAATTATTTTCCGGGAAATGTACCTTTGTATGGGGGGTATGGGAAATTTTGGATCGATTGTTACAATTTTAAACATAATTAATCTATAGGTGGAAAAAATAATCTGTGGTGGTGAAGGTTATAAAAAAGAATAAATAATATTCTGCTTTTATATGTTATAAAAATATGGAAAATATCTCCAAATTTTTTAATTCTAATTATGTTTTACTATATATTTATCATAAATACTAAAATACTCTAGGTTTGTTCAATCATATTAAATTTTTTGGTCTACGTATGTCATGTCAATATTTTCAATGAATAGACTGCGAAGAAATACACGTGGGCCACTATTGGGGCTGCTGTACGCTCCATTTCATGGAAAATGTTTATTGTTTGTAACGTGGATATATTTTGTTGCATTCACTTTATTTTCCATTTGTCCAGCCACTTTTCCAATTCGCCGATGTGAAACTGGAGTTGTTCAGAAGCTATTAAAGGGTTATCATGTATGCTTACAAAAGCGGTATTAACCGCAAATGTAGATGTGTGAGCCAGTGAGCTCGTTGGCATATCTGCAGTATATAAAATATATAGGACCGGACCTAGAATACTTCTTTGGGGTACTCCAGCAGATATTTTTCGACGTGAAGAGATCACATCTTTAGATCTGATTTGAAAAGATCTTTCATATGTGTAATTTTTGTGAACATTCGCAGGTAGTAATGTGATTATTTTGTGTATTAGTCCACCGTGCCAGACTTTATCGAAAGCTTGAAAAATATCTATGAATAATACTGAGCAATATTGCTTGCCCTCGAAGGCCTTCCGAATAAGAGTACCCAGCGGTAAAAATTCACATTATATACTCGCTTATCTAAGTGATATTCCGTGGCAGTCAGTGGTGATGCTATCACTTATTCTTCCACTTAGATTTAACATAGAAGTGTCCTAGGCTGCCTCATCGGCGTGCTCTCGCTTAGAATGTAAGCCACAGTATCATTAAGACAAATTAAAATTTCACTTACATAATGTGTGGAGTTCTAAGTTAATGTTACGCCTATAAACGCTTGCAAATAAGAATGTAATGTATGTAGATTACAATCCTATTTGCATTTGTAAGTTAAAGTACCATGTCTTCCGATTTTGTTATAGAAAAAATATATATTTTTTTATATTTATTTTAAATTATGTAAGTTTATTTAAAAATGATTATCAAATAATAAACATGTATTATAGTTAATTCTATAAAAATATAATTAAACAATTTTAACGAAGATAAATGAAATGAATCTTAATTTTCTTTTGAAACTTTCGGCCATATTTCTTTACAGATCCTGTAAACAAACAAGAGGAAATTGTCAGTATTAAAACTAGAATGTATGAAGTAAATTTACCCAAATTTTTAAATCCGTTTCTGTCATTTAGATTACTACAATTATTTTCAATATTTACAATAAAATAACTTTTTTAACAAAACACAACTTCACTTACAAAAGATCAACTTTAAACTGAAACAAAAAGATTCTTCTTTTCATGTAGTATACATACAAAAGAAAAATAAAACTGTACTTTAGTTCTGTTTTTTTAAAGAAATAAAAACAAAAAACAACATGAAAAAGGCAGCTAACTCTCTGCTTAAATAGTAA
Source organism: Lucilia sericata (assembly GCF_015586225.1). Taxonomy (NCBI): domain Eukaryota; kingdom Metazoa; phylum Arthropoda; class Insecta; order Diptera; family Calliphoridae; genus Lucilia; species Lucilia sericata. The sequence continues at coordinate 218,441 of NW_023994391.1, read as the reverse complement.
TCTATGTTATTACGCATACATTGCACTCTAAGTACTTAGATTGCTCGCTTAGAACGTCATACTGATGTCATTGAATATTAGTTAGTTAGTTAGTTAGTTAGTTAGTTAGTTAGTTAGTTAGTTAGTTAGTTAGTTAGTTAGTTAGTTAGTTAGTTAGTTAGTTAGTTAGTTAGTTAGTTAGTTAGTTAGTTAGTTAGTTAGTAGTTAGTTAGTTAGTTAGTTAGTTAGTTAGTTAGTTAGTTAGTTAGTTAGTTAGTTAGTTAGTTAGTTAGTTAGTTAGTTAGTTAGTTAGTTAGTTAGTTAGTTAGTTAGTTAGTTAGTTAGTTAGTTAGTTAGTTAGTTAGTTAGTTAGTTAGTTAGTTAGTTAGTTAGTTAGTTAGTTAGTTAGTTAGTTAGTTAGTTAGTTAGTTAGTTAGTTAGTTAGTTAGTTAGTTAGTTAGTTAGTTAGTTAGTTAGTTTGAAAGGAGGATATACATAAAATCCGAAGAAATACACCTAGGCCTCTATCGGGCCTGTTGTGCGCTCCTTAACCAGTGCCTCAGTTGGGAATCGAACCCACCACCTCCGGTCTACCAGACTAGAACACTAACCACTAACCTACCGGAGGCCATTGAATATTATCTAAGTACTTTGTTTCATTTACCGCTGGGTAGTTATTCAATGTACCTGTTCGATAGTGCTGTGCTTTCTTCTGCATATGCATATGTTTGACAGCTTTCCAGAGACTATATTCTGTTTTCTTAGTGGGGTCTAAGTTTTTGAGATAATTTCTCAGATTAGATTCCTTATTATTTTTTAAGTCGATGTGAAGTTTTCTTTGACACTGATTAAGTTGAACCTTTATGTTTGGAGATCACGATTGTTGCCATTGACGTCTGAGTGTTCTCTTTTCTTTAATAAGAGACCCAATGTTCCTAGGACATTTCGAATTTTTGTAGTCTCCAAAGCTGACTGGGGGTGTAGATACTTTGACAGCATCTTGTAAGATAATCGTAAATATATCGACAGCGGATTGTATATTATGGCAATTTTTCAATGAAATGTTTTGTGGCAAGTGTGAGCTAACATACATTTTATACTTTAACAAGGTTGTCTTCTTGTTAGGGAAATAAGAACAATAGTTTTCCAATTTATTTGGGGTTTCTGATAACGTTAAAACTGTAGGCGAGTGGTCTGACGATAGGTTCAGTGAAGGGATCACTGAAATAAATTCTCGTTTTATATTTTTGATTATTGAGGTCTGTAGGCCAATAAGTAGGTTGGCCACTAGATATGACATATAGTCAGTTATGCGATATTGCTTCTAGCAATTGTCTGCCTTTGGGAATAATTAGTCGAGAGCCCCAAAATGTATATTTTGCATTATAATCACCAGCTGCTATGAATCTTGGGCCAAGAGTTTTAAAGTACTCGATAAACTGCTCTCGATTAACAATATATTGAAGATATTGTAACTCTGCTATCAGGTATATTTATAGAGGTGGCCTGGATATGGTCCTTTTTGTATTCTGGCATTGGGAAATATCTAATATTTTTTCTTACTAAAATGGCTCTGCCACAGGCTCTGCCACTTGGATGTTTTGTATCGTACGTGTAGTATCCGTTAATTCTGAAACAATTTCTTTGGGTAAAGTGTGTTTCAGAGACGAATAGTACGTCAATTAGTAGCAGGAATTGTTCTACTTCATTCTTGTGTTGGCTAAGGCCGTTAGCATTCCAAAAAGAAATTCTTAGAGAATTAATTTTTTATTTAGCAGGATCTGCATGAGCATGCTTTGATTCTGAATTAATTGTTGAAACATATATTGCATATTTGCCATGAAACTGTTCATGGTTTGAATTAGATACTCAATAGAGCTTTGAGAATTTGTTTCGGGTGCGGGTACCCTCTTTTAATGCATGTGCATATGAAAATAATGTGGCATAATTTTCATTACTTGTTTGCAAATTTTTATTATTCTTATTTGTAAGACTTCTATATTGGGCACTAGAAGTTTGTTTTGCGTGAATTTGGGTAACGGAACCCTCTTTAGTCGTATGGGCATACGATTTATTCTGATTACTTTTATTTGTGATTCTTCTATATTGAGCATTAGAAGTATTAGGAAGGCTTGGGAAGTTAGAAGCTTTATATTGAGCATATAAAGGTCTTCTGGCCTTATTTGATTGTTGGATGTGTAAATATACTGGACATCCGCGATAGTTAGCAGTGGGATTTTGACCACAGTTACTGCATTTTCTTTTATTGTTATCTGTTTTTGGGTGGGACAATCTTGGCTTTTATGGATGTCTCCGCATCTCACACAAACAGATGGTAATTTGCAGAAAGTTCTGGTGTGACCGAACTCTTGGCAATTTAGGCATTGAGGAGGACCTCTGCGCTTAATGGGTTCCTCGACAGTTATTTCGCGATTAAGAAGATATTTTAAACTATATATTGGATGAGTATCACCCTTTTTCTTCAATTTGGAAGAGTTAAAAGTAATTTCAACTGTAAACATTCGTTGAGGAATTTTGACCTTGTTAAATATATTTGTCCAGATTGGTTTTTAGGCTAATATATTCTTATCTATCTAATAGAATCCAGAATGTTTATTGTAATAGTCGTTGTTCTGGAATGCTTTCAGTTTATAGTGGAGTTCCGCAGGGATCTGTTCTTGATCGGCTTCTTTTCATTATGTTTATGAATGATCTTTTCAGTATGGTTTCAAGTAATATGTGTCTTCCATTTGTGGATGATGTTCAGTTGCTGTTCAGAGGTGATGCTGTATTTCCTGATGTTTTGCAAAGTATGATTAACTTTACTGTTGGGCTGCTTTTGAATTGGATTACTGATAATCGTCTTTCTACCAATACGAATAAGACTAGGGCAATGTTTTTTGGTAACAGTAGTGGTTTTTGTTGAGAAATATGTTTCTGTTTGTATCTATTTGTTATTCTTGCAAATGATGAGTATTTCATGTTTGGATTTTGTTTGCTATTTATACCCTACACCACTTTAGTGGGGAGGGTATATTGGATTTGTGCTGATGTTTGTAACATACAAAAATATTCGTCCTAGACCTTAAAGTATACCAATCGGCTTAGAATCGTTTTCTGAGTCGATTAAGCTATGTCCGTCCGTCTGGCTGGCTGTCCATGTAAACCTTGTGCGCAAGGTACAGGTCGCAATTTTCAAGATAATTGGATGAAATTTGGCACGCACGTTTTATTTGACCCAAGGACGAAGCCTATCGGTCATATATCGATAAAATACGGCACAACTAAGTTTTATAGAAGTCTTGATGACCCTGCCAAATTTCATAAAGATCGGGCCCTATTTGACCCTAGCTCCCATACAAAGTCCTCTTCAGAAAATTATTTGAATGTCCCAAATTAACTTATAAACACAAATATCGCGATGAAATTCAGCACAATAAAATATTATGTAAATATAAATATATTCACAAAATTTTGATGCCTGATTGCTCTTCTTGCTTTTTGTTTTCATATGTTGTATATAGGCAATATGTTAATATTGCACATGATGACTATTTCATGGTTGGATTTTGTTTGCTGTTTTTAAATTATTATTCTGGTTTTTCTTAGAGTTTGGACAATTTATTAAATGTCTTGCAACTTGATCTTTTATTGTTTATGATTGTGTCCTGATTTCTTGATTTTGCATGTTTCATTGGTATCAAACTTGTAATTTTTGACATATGGTGGGATGTGTTGATGTATTTTGATGTTGTGTAGATGCCAGATTGCTCTTCTGGCTTTTTTTCTCATGATGTAGATGGGCAATATGTAAATATTTGTAATGTGTTCGCATGTAAGTTTTATAATTAATAATTGTTTTGAAATTTTTAATGGGCGAGGTGCCACGCCTACTTTTAAAATAAGTATTAAAGGTCATATATATAAGAAACTTTCATTGCTAGAATCCTCAAATGTTGCATTTTGGAAAAATATTGGAACTTGCAATAGTGGGCGTGGCACCCCCCATATAAATTAAAAACTAAAATTCTTATATCTGAAAAACTTTAAAAGCTAGAGATTATATGATTAACTTTAGTTTTAATATGAATGTTTGGAACAAAAATGGACATACTAGGAATAGTGGGAGTGGCATCTCCCTTTATGAATTTATTACTAATATTCGTATATCTGTAAAATTATGAGCTCTACAATCCTCAAATTTTGCATGATGAACATTGATTTCCATATGAATAATTAGGAGTAGATATTAGGGTGTCCGGGTTTTCGACCGGTTTTAAAACCAGGTTTTTACGTTTTAGTACTGTCGGTGTTTTCTAAATGTTGACTTTTCAAATATCTTATAACATGGTATTTTTCAGAGTTTAATTGTTTTTATATTTTTATTTTTCAATTTGCAATAAATATGTATTTTCCTCATATTTAAAAATATGCACATTTAAAATATGGTACTGTTCAAAATATTTGTAGTATTTTTGCACAAAAATATTTACCCATACTACATTGCTAACATATTTAAAATACCCACATATATTTTATATTGCTTGCCTATAATATCAAAATATTTTCCTACACAAATTATTCGTACGGAAAAAAATTCCAGACATGCATGTACGAACTTGAAATGTGCGCAAGCAGAGCATATATGTGACGACGAAAATACTAAATAAAACGATAGTCCCGACTATGAGGTTGTAATATTTTTACTACAAAATTAAAATATTATTTAATATAGGAAATCATTTATGGTCTAAAATTTTACATTTTATGTTGAAATTGAAAGATTATAAAATGTGAGGAATGTATGCAAAAATAACCAAATATTAATTAGAAAATTATTGAAAACGTCTGTAGCTATGTTTGTATAAATGTTTAATGTGCATATATTAAATTAATGTTTAATTTTTATGTGGAGTATTAAAATGTATTTATTTGTATTGATCGTAAAAGTTAATATAATTAGAAAAATTTATATAACTAGAAAATATATGTGAAGATGCAAAAAATACAATTAAGTTTTTACATGAAATGACAATTATATATACAATTATGTATGTATGTGCATTAGACTGACCGGATCTTATATGGGGAGAAAAAAATGTCGGGATCTTGTACGTCTTAACCCCACAAAATGATTCCCCTTTCCAGATATTGAGATAGCCGAAATTTGAGTTCGATTAATAAACGTTAACATGTGCCGCTCGTCGCTCAAAGTTTGAAAAAATCAAAATTTTTGACCAAAAAGCATATGAAGCTATAACTCCAGAACGGTAAATAATAGAAACACGCTCAGTATCTCAAAACAAAGCTTATATTGTACTTCAAAATGTATATTATATACCCCCACAGAAAATGTATAGCTTACTACATTGATATTGTGTTGCTTATTTTGTATTCGAAAGTGATTACAAACTTACATACACTCTGGCTTACTTTACACAGGGTATGGCCGCTTAAAAATGACACACTAACTGATATACTTGGTTTGCGATATTGTGTGTAGATTATACTTTTTTATAATATCTCAGGAAAAACTTACATTGAAAAGTAATGAGTTAAAAAGCTAATAAAACCTCTTTTCACTACTTCTTCATTAGCATTTTAAGTCATTATTTTAACACGGTGATGTCATTGAAGGCAAGTACTTCTACGCACGCTTACAAATAGGGAGTTAAAGAAGCACTTGCAATTTCTCTTACAAAACAGTTGTTGAGTAAGTTGTTTTGTTTTTTAATAATAAAAAGAGCCAGCTAGAATACGAACCAGAGACTTCGGTTTGTTAGTCAAATGTTCTACACACTGCACCACTGCTTAGCTATTTTATTGCGCGTCAAATAATGGTTTTCACAAACAAAACTAATTTTCTTTTATTTTTTGTAAAACACAATTCTTAAAACGCAATTAAATAAAATGTGCAAACAAAATGATAAAGCCGAAAATAAAGTACTTTTATATCAGATTATAAGAAATTCATTACTAGAGTACTTCTAAGTAATGCAGGCGGTAAGTAGTAGTCAATGAAAAGTAAGTGGTTATGGAAGCACAACCCATTGCCGAGTTTTTGCTGGGATACTTGTGTGTGGAAAAGTAGCTATTCCAACATTCTTACCGATATACCTAGTAAGTAAAATTGTTTCTACAGCACCTTACTAGCTGGAACGCAAGTGTATCAAAAAGTATCTACAAAAACTTTCTAGTATAAATACATGTGTATTAAGAAGTATCTAAATATGTATATTTTTTTAAAAAATGCTACCCAAATACATGTATATACAATTTCATTCATAAGTATAAGACAATTCCAAAGTATAAATTACAGCACACTTCATCTTTTTATATTTTAATTTTCTGTTCTCATACACAATGTAATCACAAGTATATTAAAAAAAATGTTATTAAAAATTTAATCTTCATATCCAGATTTTATATACAAGTAAATCAAATTATAAGTAACACAAAGTAAAGCACACAACGTTGGATACAATTCCGAGTACTGTGAAAATTTTCTGTGCGGACATAATTCTTTTTACTTTAAGTCAAACAGAGTTACAACAGATTTTCTCTCCAAAAAACTTGACCTGGTCGCGATAAGAGCATACGTCGTATATTTTGATATTATGTGATAAATGTTGCTATTAGGTAAATATCATAAATCATAATGTACATAAATTTAGTATTTCAAAAAGATGTAAAAAAGAAAAATTGGTTGGAAAATGTGAATGTTATTAAAAATTTTCCAGGCCATTAACGTGTCACAGATAACTTGATTAGGAAATGTGGAAAAAATTAACTTAATTTGGAAAATATTCTAATAAATCTATTTTATTATATGAAATATATCTATATTTACTCGAATGTAAGTTTTCGTCCTTAAAATATATCGTGAACCTGTTCTTAGCTGTGATCAAAAAAATATTTATTTACACGGCAGTTTCAAAACTCTACTTTAAGTTTTTTAAATCTTTGGTAAGCAAATTTTAAAATTTTTGAAATATCACCAGGGTATTTATGGTCAATAGATTAGTGAATAAAACAGTGAAAATTGGATCAATACCTCTTATAGTTAAGCTGTACCTGCGACTTGAATTCTGCGAATTTCGCGAAAAACTAATTTTTTGTAATATTTCAGAAAATATGTCCTAATTTTTTACTGTTATACATTTTAAACAAAATATTTACGGAATATTATCTCTCAGATAATATAAAATATGTCCCTGAAGTTATAAATTTGGAGGTCAAAGGTCAAATTTAGCAATATTTGGAAATTCTCATTAAACATGTCGAAATATTATTTATTTGTTTGTTATATTAACTAAAATTACAAGAATTTATAATATATGATTCGATTTTTTAATAAGAACAACAAAAAATTAAAATTAACCCTTTAAAGCACTTGGGTCCAATCTATCTACAATAAATCAATTTTAATAATTCCCTATATAATTGAAAAAATAAAGGGTTAATTTTATTTTTTGTTGTTGTTATTTTAAATATCGGACCATATATTATAAATTCCCGATTTATATATAACTTCAGGGACATATTTTATATTATCTGAGAGATAATATTCCGTAAATATTTTGTTTAAAATTTATAGCAGTAAAGAATTAGGACATATTTTGTAAAATATTACAAAAAAAAAAAATAGTTTTTCGCGAATTTCGCAGAATTCAAATCGCAGGTACAGCTTAACTATAAGAGCTATTAACCAATTTTTTCACTGTTTTATTCCTTAATCTATTGACCATAAATACCCTGATGATATTTCAAAAATTTTAAAATTTGATTAACAAAGATTAAAAAAAAACTGAAAATGGAGTTTTGAAACTGCCGTGTAAAAAATTATTTTTTTATCATAGCTAAGAACAGGTTCACTATATCTTTAAAGCATAAAAACTTATATTCGCGTAAATATAGATATATTTTATGTAAAAAAATTGATTTATTAAAATATTTTCCAAAATAAGTTAAATTTTTCCCCCATTTCCAAATCAAGTGATCTGGCCTGGGGAATTAATAACATTAATTTTTCTGTTTTAAATCTTTTTGAAATACTAAATCTATGTACATTATGATTCTGTAACAATAATATGTAAAATATTATTAAAATAATATGTAAAATAATATAAAATATAAGTTCTTGGTTTTTTCCTTCATGGAATTTATAACTTATAGAAATCTGTTACACTTTTATAAGTCATATAAATTACAGACTCCTGGATATCTAGTTGATTTGTTTGTATTCTGTAGATCTACCAGGAATAGACAGTTAAAATTACCAAAATTAACTCCGATATTGGAGCGCTCGTTTTGTGTTAGGGTAGCACGATCATATAACAAATTACCTATTTCCCTGAGAATATTTGATGTCTCAGCCGATACTTACAGGAGGAAACTATTTCGAGAGCTCTCTTGTCATAGTTAGTTTCTGTAGTTTGGTTTAGGTGTCGGATGTTTTTTTGAGGGGATTTGTATTTGCTAAGTATATGTGTTATGTTTGCACTTATTGGGCATTTCATTTGGAAATTTGGATTTGTTATTTTTGTGCTTTTTATTTTGGTTTATCTTCTGAATTGTATGAATTTATTAGATATTTTAGGGTGTGTGTCTTTATGGTTTATGGGGGTGTTCTGAGTTCTTTTTTGGTATATTTTATTGGGAAAAAACTTCTTATTTTGGATATATGGCGGGAGGTGGTGATGCATTTTAATATTGTATGGGTGTCTGATTTCTCTTTTGTATATTTCTTGTTTTTCATGATGTGGGCAGGCAATGTGTGAATTTTGATATTATGATTGCATGGATGATTCTTGTCTTAACATTTTTGGTTCTATTGATTATTTGGTGTATGGTATTACTGTGGTAAATTTTTAATTAAATTTTGTATCTTTAATTGCATATTGATATTTGATGTTATATTTGCATTCTTTTTTGTTATCAGAGCCGAATGAATGGTAATGACATCTATTTAACTAAGCTGGGTTGTTTATTTTTTATCTATATTGTTACGTTGATGTTTATTAGTGGCTCAACTTTGAATGCTATTCACATATTTGAAGTCTTTTTTGCATAATTGTGGGAAATTAAACTCCATTTCTTAACAGTGACTAGTCATTTTCTGTGATAAATTGGTAGGTTGAATTTTGCTTGATTGCATTTTGAATGTTTTTTATTTGCATTTTAATGTTCTTTTTGCGGGTTTCTGATGTTTACAGCTTTAAATTTGGAGTGTCTGGAAGAATTATTTCGGATTCCTTCTGTTCTGTTGGTAGATGATATATGTGGATTTACTTCTTGTTCCAGTTAAGCCATATGTTACATGTAGCTTTACTATATGAAGTCTATGATTTGTTCTGTTATTGTGTTTAACAATATCTGTGATATTTTCTATAACCATTGCTATATATTTTATATCTTTTTTGTTGTTAGGAGATCTGGTTGTAATGTTGTGGTACATCTATTTCGTCTGATTCTTGATTGACAATGCTATGCTATAGTATGTTGATTTTCGGAGGTATGTTTTGCTCGTTGGATTTTCTTTGTTGTTTGCTATTTTGGTATGTGCATGTTATATTGATCTGTATTTATTGATGATACTGTAACAGCTTTTTTCTTTTTATCGGATATTTGCTTGCAACATTCCATAATAATGAGAGAGATGTTGTTATTCTATTGTATTGACTGAATATGGTGTTAATTCTTGGTAATTGGTGTTGGTTTGACTTTGGGGTTTGACTTGTGGATAAAACTATCTTGGCTTCAAGGATTTTTGATTTTTTTTGGAGAAAGTTAATAACATTTCATTGGTATCTATTTAACTAAGAGTTTAACGTGTGGATTGAGGAATTATCCTTAATGTCGGATTAAATCTCAGACTGATTGTGGGTGAAAGGTTTGTTTTTTGTCTTTGGGATCGGCACTTTTGTTTTTATCATTGTTATCCACTATCCCATTCTTTATTTAAGTGTACTAATCTTAATTTTGTTCCTTATCCTGTTCATATTCATGTTTCTTTTGATCCGTTTTCTTGTAATTTATTTCATCTGGCGTCTTTTCTCTCAGGATGTTTTTTTGGTTATTTTTGATTCTATTTGTTAATTGTTCTGTACGTTTGATTCTGAATTGCAGGAATATTTTGTTTTAGTAGCATTGACCCTCTTATTGTTGATTACTACTAATCGTTTTTTATGAGGTGTAATTTTATGTAGTTGCTGTTATATCTCTTTTAGTCATATGTTTTCTGCATTGTTAGTTTTTGACATGTCAGTTGATTGCTATTCTTTCAGTGTGGCTACTTTGAAGCTTTCTTGACTGTATTATAGGAGTGAGTATATGAGTTGTTTGGTAAACTGTTGTAGAGTTTTTAATGACATATAAAAGACTGATTGGAGTGTTGCACTTCGGCATATGGGTTAGACATTCAATATTATCTAATTTGGAGTTTAATTTGTGAATAGTGTGTTGGCATTGAATTGGGGTTTGAGGTTGGTTTTTTCCTGTCAATGATTTTTTTCTCTCGACGATTTATTGTTTTTTTTGTGATTAATGTTGGACCCACTTTTAATATCAGTGTTGAGTGTTAGACCTGGTGTGGATATTTCACCTTTTCGTGTATAACTTTAACTAATAGACGCGCATGACCTATTTTATACAAAGGCTTTTGTTCTTAGTATTTTTGGCTTGTGAGGAGTACGCTACTTTCTTTTATACTTGGTTAGTTATTTCTTTACACACACACATCACTAAATATTTCTGGAACTGGTGGAGATAGTTTTTTTTACTAGGTTTTTTGCGCTAAACTATAAGCCTATAGAAATTCACTTCATTGAAAACTAAAAGTGGAATTGAATGTATTTACGTTTTGGCTATGAGGTATTTTAATATTGTAGTATATCAATTTTTACTTTTTATTTAATTTAATTTATTACTTTTATTTAAATCATAATTTTAAATATGAAAAAAATCATTTTTATGTAAACTATTCATAAGTAGAAATTTATAACCGATTATGGCCTATATAGGCTAGGTTATTGAAATAAAGAATTTGAAATTGAAAAAATTTAAAAAAAAAATATTTACCAAAATATACGAAGTTGGCTCCTAATGCGACCAGGTCACGTTTTTGGAGACAAAATCTGTTGTAACTCTGTTTGACTTAAAGTAACAAGAATTATGTATATAATATAAATTATGATGTGCAATATTAGCTTTGTTTAGAGGTATTAACCGTGTTTCTATTATTTGCCGTTCGGGAGTTATAGCTTCATATATTAGCATTTTGGCCAAAAATTTGGATTTTTTCAAACTTTGAGCGTCGAGCGGCACGTGTTAACGTTTATTAATCGAACTCAAATTTTGGCTATCTCAATATCTGGAAAGGGGAATCATTTTGTGAGGTTAAGACGAACAAGATCCCGACATTTTTTTCTCCCCATATAAGATCCGGTCAGTCTAATGCACATACATACATAATTGTATATATAATTGTCATTTCATGTAAAAACTTAATTGTATTTTTTTGCAGCTTCACATACATTTTCTAGTTATATAAATTTTTCTAATTATATTAACTTTTACAATCAATACAAATAAATACATTTTAATACTCCACATAAAAATTAAACATTAATTTAATATATGCACATTAAACATTTATACAAACATAGCTACAGACGTTTTCAATAATTTTCTAATTAATATTTGGTTATTTTTGCATACATTCCTCACATTTTATAATCTTTCAATTCCAACATAAAATGTAAAATTTTAGACCATAAATGATTTTCTATATTAAATAATATTTAAATTTTGTTGTTTTATTAGTATTTATCGTTTTATTTAGTATTTTCGTCGTCACATATATGCTCTGCTTGAGCACATTTCAAGTTCGTACATTTTTGCCTACATGTCTTGAATATTTTTTACTACGAATCATTTTTGTAGGAAAATATTTTGATATTATAAGCAAGCAATATAAAATATATGTGGGTATTTTAAATATGTTAGCAAGTTGCTGCGAAATATATTGCTTATGAAAAAATTTTATATTTGTCTGTAAGCTGCAATATCCAATAGCTTGTATGAGCAAATATTTTTCGCAAAAATAATACAAATATTTTAAATAGAAGCAATTATTAAATATATTATTTGGATAAAATATGTTTACATTTTAATATTGCATACCTATGAATATGAGAAAATGTGCATTTTGGTTAATATTATATTAGTAATTTTAATCTCTGGTATTTTTACTTTAAAACCCAGTTTCGAATACTTTTATTTTTGCTTTGCATTCAACTAGGCTTGCCAGATTTGAAATCAACAAAAAACGTACATAGTAGTTAAAAAAGCAGTACAATTGAATAAAAAAAGTACAATTGTTTATTTTCAAAAAAATTTAATTTAATTGTTCTAAAAACGCTATATTGACATTGGTTGCTATGATTTTTCACAAAAAAACTTATATAAAACTAATTTATGACAATAAAATTAATCCAATTACAAATCATTTTTTTAATATTAGTGTGCTATTAATTTATATATTTTCTTTAAAAAGTGTAAAATTCCCTAAATTTTAGTTTCGTTTGGTTTGTTTACATTTTCAAATATCAACCATTTGTTGTGAACATATGTTTGATATCTTTTTATGGAGAAAAAATGTCCAGTAAAATATAAAAATTCTTTATCCCTAACTGTTACAAAAACGTTACAACTTTTACTCTGTTATTCCAATTTGTCATTCTTCAAACATCCTCAGATACCTAATTTTCTAAAAATTAGCCACCCTGCTACGAAAAATAAGAATGGCAGTATAGTTTTTTAAACATCGTTCCACAGCGGGACTGGATAAAGCTATCGAATAGGTACCTACAGGACGGAGCATTATGCATTACATTTTAACATTCAAACACGTCCTTCACATTTGCAGTCTTTTTTATGTCGAAAATTCATTAAAAACTTTCATTACAGTGATATCTTAATCAAAATTGAACAACTTTAAAGCATTTTGAATAATCGCACTATTTTATGCATGACAAATGCATCGAAACCTCTTATAGTTGAATTTGCCTTTCTGAGCTTGTAAATCCACTTTCAAAGTATGTATCTCTGAAGTCCTTAAATAGCGATTCTATAGAATATTTGTATATGGTCATGATTACATCTATAAAATTATGGTAAAATTCAAAAAAGAAGTACAAAAAGAAGTACAAATACAAAAAAGAAGTACATTTGCGTGCTTCTTTAGGCGTTATGCAGTTAAAAGTACAATTACTAAAAAGAAGTACGCGTACTGCTGAAAACAGTACGTCTGGCAAGCCTACATTCAACTGATATTTAAATAAAATTTTGAAATGAATTTTGAAGTGAAGTTGGGTCTAGGAACTAAATTACATAAAGCGAGGAGACGAAGAAGCTAAACAACTTCCAGAATATCAAAATAAGGTTTATTTAGAAGAAATATTTACTAAAATTGTTTGATTGATTGCAATTTTTAAGTACACTATGCTTAAATTAAGAAATGTATGTTGTATTATATATTTTATAAATTTGCAATAAGGATTGATATAAACTATTAAGAAAATAATAAGTTAGGTTTAGGTTAGGTTGATAGGAGGATGAATAGTATAGCAAATCCGAAGAAATACTCCTAGGCCACTGTCGGGCCTGTTGTGCGCTCCTTTTCATGAAAAAAAAAAATTGTTCACTGAGTATATTATTTTTCAATGTTCAGAAACTCAGTTTCCTGGACGTAATTCCTAAGAAAAGTAGGAAAATATACTAGAAGTACCTTTTTTGCTACTTTTACCCCTTTTTTAAATGTAACATATTTAGTATGTTTGCTATTAATTGGACTTTCTTATTTTCATAAAACTTACTTTTAGGTTCATAAAACCTAGAGAAAGAAGCATTAGAATTTTGATGAGAAAGACATTATTAGAATAAGAAAATAATGCCAAATTCTAGCACCTTTACAATAAAATAGGATTCAAACAAACCACATCTGATTCTAGGTATAATAATCTGGGGATTTTTCGTAGAGTGTGAGAAGGAAAACTCCGAACAAAGATGATAAGGCAGTTTTAATAACTCTATAAAAAAAAGTAACCTATGTACGTAGGTTACATATAAATAAAGTGTCTAAAATAGCACCCCAAAACATAACGCACATAAACTTAACTTTCTTATATTACACTGTATGACACTTATTACGCGATATACCCTGCTACTTTTACCCCTTTTTTAAATGTAACATATTTTAAAACTTAAATTAAATACCGAATTGCTGAACAGTGCAGACGTGTTTTTCAAAAGCTCCTATTTAAATTGAAAAATCATAGAAAAATCGCGACAAAGACTATTTCGTCCCGTAAAAAGTTAAACTTTAAAGTGAAAGCTGTGTCGTGATATTAAAATTATTGTACAAACTCTCAATTTTAATCCATGAAAAAACAATTACTTAAAAATTGTGATACAAAATAAATATATGAAAATAATACAAAAGAAAGAAAATTCGTGTATAAACAAAAAATAAAAACTGCAATAATTACGCTCAATTATTTACTTAACTATCTCTCGGTACTCTCAGAGCAAGGAACTTATAATTATAATTATAATAATTATAATTTTGCATATATGCAAAAAAAAAAGCTTTTGTGAGGAACTTCTTTCTTGTGTGGAACATAAGTTCTTTATCCGTTAATTCAAACAATACACTGCTGAGCTAAATTATAGCACAGCACTTTTTTTGTTTTAATTATGCCATCCAAAAATAAAAAAACAAATAGCCGAAAAAAACTCTATGGAGGCAAACAATCAAGAACATAGTGATGAAAGAACTGATGGTGCACATGCCACATCAGAATACCATTGTAGTTCGTCGAATAAACGTCTAAGAGAGGTTCTACAAAATTCCATTGTCGAGAGTGTGACAAACAATAACCACAATTGAGAAACGTTTCGACAAACACTGATTGAAAATATGTTTCGTGAATGTGAAAATCGTCTTTTAAATGTGATTGAGGTAAATATTAATAAAACCATGGAGAAACTTAAAAACACAATTGAATACTTCAAAATTCATTTGAATTGTGTGAAGGAAAGGGTTTCTGAACTGGAATCGATTGCTGCTGATGTAATCGGTATGAAAAAGGAAATAGTAAACTTAAAAAAGAAAATTGATAAACAGGAGAATGCAGCAGTCGCGTGTGATATACGTATAAATGGTGTTCCAATGTACGAAAATGATAATGTTAACCATGTTTTTAACAACCTGTGTGCCACTTTAAACATTTATCGTCCTGCCGTGAAGTCTATATTTCGCTTAAGGAAAACAAAATCTGGAATGAATAATTCTGATCCCGCAATTATTGTACGTTTTGCAACGCCATATGAGAGAAAATTTATGATGAAATCCGTGTCAATCCTAATGCAAATGCGGAAGGGTCCCTTAATCTTGAATGATATTGGATTTGAATCTGATACACCTTTCAATATAAAGGAAAACTTGACTCCCAATAAAATATATATAGAGGACATAAAACTATGGAGGGATAAAAAACTCTCATCAGTTTATTCAAAGCGCTGGATCGTGTATTCTAAAATCAATCGAGATGATGAACCGAGTCGGATTGATAGTATTGATGACATCTGTAGTCTATTTCGTTCACAAAGTAATCGTAATGAAAATGAAAATAATATTGAATAGGGATACTATCTCATTACCAAATTTTATTATGAATATTCTTCTTAAAATTGTTAATAACCAAACTTTTTTACAATATTACTAATTAAATAATCTGACATATCATTTAATCAATTCAATAAGCACAATTTTCTTAACTTTTTTAAATTAAACTTTAAAATTTGTTGCGTTGTCGTCTGCTTAAAGTCTTATGAATCTATCAAATAATATGAGGATGATGAACCGAGTCGGATTGATAGTATTGATCACATCTGTAGTCTATTTCGTTCACAAAGTAATCGTAATGAAAATGAAAATAATATTGAATAGGGACACTATCTCATTACTAAATTTTATTATTAATATTCTTCCTAAAATTGTTAATAACCTAACTTTTTTACAATTTTACTAATTAAATCTAATCTGACATATCATTTAATCAATTCAATTAGCACAATTTTCTTAACTTTTTTTAAATTAAACTTTAAAATTTGTTGCGTTGTCGTCTGCTTAAAGTCTTATGAATCTATGAAATAATATGATGGTTGATTCCAAATACAATACTTATAACACCGTGGTGCAATTTTACATTTTTTTGTTGGACTTGAACGACACTATACACATATGAAACCTGAGATCATATATAGTAGAACTGCGTTTTCAGTTTTTCATTTTGTGATCTTTTCTCCCTTTTAAAGGACTTAAATGTTTTAAGGATATACAAATTTCAAAAAAATTATTTAAATAGTTCCGCTCATTAATTTTTCTTTATATGAATATAAAATGATAGAGAACATTTTCCAGAAATAGATACAATTTATTATTATTACTTTTCAGGACGAAAAGTTGTAAAAAATGTGTCCTTTTATATCCTTGAGAATTTCCAATATATTTTTTAAAAAAAAATATATGTTGAAACCATGCATATACTTTAACACATGCTTAAATTTCGTTCTTATATCTTTATAAGTAAAGCCTAAACAGAAAACAAGTTAGAGTGCTATATTCGGCTGAGCCGAATCTTAAATACCCTCCACCAGCTACTTTTATATTAATAGTTTTTTAATTGATCAAATATTTGTAGAAATAAGTTTTCTCATGTCTTAAATAGAAAAACACCAAGATTTAAACAGCTTAAATCTGTTACTATTCCAAGATTTGTTGAACATTACAAACCCCATTTTCTTTTATATTTGTATAGCGCCCTTAGATATGCTTTAACGATATTTAATAATGTGCATGTATGCATGTGTGTGAAAGATTTAAGGATTTTCAAAATACATATATATAATTTTGTTCTATATAAATTGTTTTTAGGGGCAGGACCTAGTATGGGAGATATGACCAATTATAGACCGATCGTAAAATATTCTTTAAGCTAAATTTCTGTACATAAAAACTATATTTCAGTCAAATTTTGTATCTATATCGTAATTTAGTAATAAGTAATGTGTGTTCAAGTGATTTTCTGAAGGGACACTTGCATGGGACCGACCGCACCCATGTTATAGACCGATCATGAAAAAATCTTGAAATAGAATTTTTGTATACCAAACTAATATTTGTGCCAAATTTTGTATCAATAGCTTTATTTGGTAATGAGTAATGTGCGTTTAAGAGATTTTCGTAAAAGGTCCTTGTATGGGAGCTAGGACCAATTATGTATATAAAGACAAAATTTCAAAATTCTGTATCTATATCATTATTTGGTAATGAATATTGTGCATTTAAGTGATTTTCGGGAGGTGACCATGTATGGGAGCTGCGACCAATTATGGTCCGATCGGAAAAAAATTCATAGTAATATTTCTATATGTGAGAGCTATACTTGTACCAAACTTTATATGGATATTTTAATTTAGTAATGAGTTATGTGTGTTTAAGTGATTTTCGGGAGGGGACCTTGTATGGGAGCTATGACCAATTATGAACCGATCGGAAAAAAATTTCATAGTAATATTTCTGTATATGTAAGCAATAATTATACCAAATTTTATATGAATATCTTGATTTAGTAATAAGTTATGTGTGTTTAAGTGATTTTCGGGAGGGGACCTTGTATGGGAGCTATGACCAATTATGGACCGATCGGAAAAAAATTTCATAGTAATATTTCTGTGCATATGAGCAATACTTGTACCAAATTTTATATGGATATCTTGATTTAGTAATGAGTTATGCGCGTTTAAGTGATTTTCGGCAAGGGTCCTTGTATGGGAGCTATGACCAATTATGGACCGATCGGAAAAAAATTTCATAGTAATATTTCTGTATGCGAGGGCAATAATTGTACCAAATTTTATATGGATATCTTGATTTAGTAATGAGTTATGTGCGTTTAAGTGATTTTCGGGAGGGGACCCTGTATGGGAGCTATGACCAATTATGGACCGATCGGAAAAACTTTCACAGTAATATTTTTGTGCATATGAGCAATACTTATTCCAAATTTTATATGGATATCTTAATTTAGTAATGAGTTATGCGCGTTTAAGTGATTTTCGGGAGGGGACCTTGTATGGGAGCTATGTCCAATTATGGACCGATCCAAAAAATGTTTCCTCCCAATGAATTCTATTGACATAAGATTTTAATTTGTAAAATTTTGTGAAGATATCAACATTCTAACGGAAGTTATTAACAAAAAAGTCATTTTCCGGGAATATGTACTTTTGTATGGGAGGTATATGAAATTATGGACCGATTCTGGCAATTTTCAGCAGGAATCAATATCTTGTGTAGAAACGAACGTATGATGACTTTCATGAAATTATCTTGCATAGTTTTCGAGAAAATTACATCAGAATGTGTAAAAAATGCTTATTTTTTTCGGAGTTGTTTTAAATTTTGATTCATAACTTTTTCCGATGTGAACCGATTTTGCTCATTTTCAATACCAAACTGTACCGGATAATAGTGAATATTTTGGGTGAATTTGGTTAAATTATATTGCTTCGTTTTAACGTGAGCGTGTTTTACACAGACAGACAGACGGACGGACGGACGGACATAGCTAAGTCGACTCAGAATTTCATAAGGACCCAGAATATATATACTTTGTTGGGTCTCAGATGAATATTTCTTGGTGTTACACACGGAATGACAAAGTTATATATACCCTCTATCACCACTGATGGTGGTGGAGGGTATAAAAACATATTATTAAGTTCATTAAAAAAACAAATACTTTTTTCGATACAGCAATTAAGATTACAAAAATATTAGATAGTACTTTTTGGACTTGAACAAGTCCACATACACATGAAACTGGAGATCGTATATAGTAAATCTGCGTTCTCAGTTTTTAATTTTCTGATCTTTTCTCCTTTTAAACTAAATCAAAATTTTAAAGATGTAAAAATTTCTATTAATATTTATATACATATTTTTATTAGTTAATGTTTGTGAAATAAAAGAAGACGGTCACCAGAAATGGAAACAATATTTTTTTAATTTTTCAGGACAACAAATTTCAAGGAAAATCCTTTAAACATTTTTTCTTTCATGTCGCAGATAATTTTCCTACTAATTTTAAAAAAGGGTTGAGTCTATTAAAAGTTAATTCGTTTTTATTTATCAGGATACATTGTATATAAAAAGTTAAATATCTTATGTAACATCAAGCATCTAGTAGTTTTGAATTTACACGTCAAAATCAAGGTTGGCTACCGTTTCGAAACGGTGATGAGGTAGCGGTATCGGTATTTTGACTTATTTCGGTATTGGTATTTTAGCGTTATCGGTATTGTGGCTTATTTCGGTATTGCTATTTTAGCGTTATCGGTATTTTGACTTATTTCGGTATTGGTATTTTAGCGTTATCGGTATTTTGCCTTATTTCGGTATTGATATTTTAGCGTTATCGGTAGTGTACATAAAAGATATTTTGACGGCAATTTCGATATGATTTAAATAATTAAAAATATGTTCATAAATCCACTGCATAAGCAAACTTTTAAATACAACAAAAATAACATTGGTATTATTGTTTTACGTATTTTTTTTAAGTTTAACTTAAAAACAGTGTCGAGCAAATTTACACAACATTTCGTAGCATTACAAAATACTCTTGCAACTGCATTTACTAATGCGCTCATAATTTTAACAGTTTTACGAGGAATTAAATTTTTATATAGAAACATTAAATAACAACCTTAATTCATTAATTAATAAATTAAAAGTAAAAAATAATGTTCAGAAATAAATAAATTAAATTCAAAATTGTATGGATTTCGTTTTTAACAATTATTACAATATGCGACCAAAACAAATATCTATACTATTTTTCTGAAAGGTGGATCCGAGTAGAACACGAATCTGTTTTTTTTTAATTTGCCAAACACATGCAAAATCTTAAGATACGTATAAAACCGGGGTTTCGTACCTTTAAGCACATATAAGTCAGAAACTTAGTTGATTCTCAACCGATTTTAAGTTTCTCTACAGATTGAGAAAGAAGAAGTATTTTTTAAAGGCATTTTCAGTTTCGATTTTATTGAATTTTTTCCTAGAAAAGTAAAGAACAAAAATATTATTTTCAAAAACAAATACCAAATTATCGAATTTGTATTTATTTATAAATACATATACATATTCTAATTTATTTATAAAAAAATGCAATTGGATTTCAGAAATATAATTTAAATTGGAATGTCTAAATATAAAGTTGTTTAATAGAGCTATGAATGCTGTAAAATATTTGTGTTAATTTAAAATAAAGAAATACATATAAAGTTATCATGTTAAAATAAGTCCTTGTTGGAGCGTATCACCACTATTGCATTTAAACTATCTTCATCCAGACGATTTCGGCTTGGATTCATTAAAAATTTAACACCAGAAAAAAGACGTTCCACACTGACTTGCGTTGCTGGAACGGCAAGTAGAACCATTGCAATATTGTACAGCTGTGATTTTATTTCTCTTCTGTCTTCCCACCATTGAATAACGTTGTCATGAAGACAGAGTCTTTTTTCTTTTGAAAATTCGTTTAATAATTCTCTTATTGATGCATTTTTGCCATAATTTTCCTTTTCTATATTTTGTAATATTGCTTCCAAACTGTCTATAGACGATGAACTATTATTCATTTCACCATCGGTTACAAGTATGCAATCGGTCTGAGTAAGACTATTCATTTTATCTATTACAGAAATAACGTGTTCTATGGCACGTTCCTTTAAAGAGTTTTTAAGTACCACGTTCCAGCGTGGATCCATAAATATTGCACCAATGAACGCGTCATTTTCAAATAAAATATTTTCCTTATTTTTCATATGTTCTATTAAATTATTGGAAAAATTTGTTTTAATTTTTTGCAATTGCAATTTGCAATTGCACCAAGCGGCATACGCATCGCCAAATGTAAGTTGCTCCATTTGCAACGTTTTAGTGGCAATATTGGCGGGTCGCAACGTATCAACGGCATCTGAGATGCTCTTCCACATTTCTTGTGAAATAAAAAAGTCATCACTTTTTTGAGACATTTCCTGGCAAAATTGTTTTATTTTATTTCCGTTAATTGATTCCAGCATTTCATAAGTAGAAGACCAACGTGTTACGCAATCAATTGTCGGTTTGTTTAATCCCTCATTTTTCAACAGAATGCCAACATTAGGAGTTCTAAGTTTTTTAACCACGGTTCTTACGGTCGACGTTACCTTCTCCATTAGTTTTTCTTTTAAAACGCAATTAACAGCTAATTGCAGAGTATGTGCAGCACATCGAACTCCTAAAACGAGCGAAAATATCTCAATGATATTCAAATTGTAGAGTTTACATAAGTATAAATTAAAAAAAGACAAATTTTCAAAACATAATTTGCTCCATAAACCATTGATGAATTGTTATGAATAAGACAGTATATATCGTCACTTGAAACGCAAACGGCCCTAACTAACCAAAAATCCAAAATCGATTTTATTGCAGATTCTAATGTACTGCATCAAAACAAATGTCCACAAAAGAAATTAGACTCCTCCGGCCAAAATTAGCAAAAGGCCCTATCTACAAAAACATTTAAATATTAAAGGTAAAAAGTCCAATTTATCCATTTTTATGTACGCCAATGTCAATTATCATAACAAATAATAGGTTTAACTATTAAACAATTTGTTTATTTTATAAAAATAAATCGCGCTGATAGAAACAAACTTTCCAATTTAAATAGTTTTTTGCTTCTCCTGTAAAATTTTAAAAATGTTAAATAGGGCCGTTTGCGTTTTAGGTGACGATATGTATGTATATACACATTTCTGAAATGTAAATTCTAAAATTTAAAATGGTGTTGGTAAAAATAGTGCCCTTTTAACTTGTTTAAATTTTCTGCTATTTTGAAAAACTGTTAACGAGTATTCCAAAACATAAATAACATTTTTAGCTAAGATACTATTAAAAGCTAAGAAAAGTCAAACATTTTAAATACTTCAATATCTTTTAAGATACTAAAAATTTCATTTAACTAAAAAAAATATAGAATTATGTATGTAGTTTCGATTATAACCCCCAATTCATAATCAAACTTTTATTTTATAAAAGGTTTATAAAACAAAATTTTCATACAAAATTTGTTTTCTTATACTGAAACAAAATAATTATTTTATGAAAGCCCAATCTTTAATAAAAATTAGCTATATTTAATTTGAGTTTTAACTTTAAAATTAAGCATTTAATCCTAGTTTTTTTTTATTATAAAACGATGTTTAAAAAAAAGGGAATTTTATTTTACAAAAAATTAAAGAAAATTTATGTTTAAATATTTTATTGGTATTGAAAATTGTGAAAATCGGTCCACATTTGAACGTTCTGAAAATTTCAATCCCTAATTTATTCAAACCCAATTAAAGACCGATTTCAAAAAATCTCTCCTATGTTAATATTTTGATGGCAACTTGTTTTTGAATGTTACATATTTGTTACTTTTTAATCATAAATGCATATTTTTCATTAAATAACATAAAGTTCGGGTTCACTGAACTTCAAAAACCGAAAATAGTTTGGCCGAACTTTTAAATTTGCCGAAGTTCGGGTTCGATTGAAAGTAGAGTGGTTAAAGTTTTATTTTCAAATAAAAAATGTTTTGTAGATAAAAAATAATTCATAGCTTCAACAATAGATTTCATGAACAAAAAAACTTACCTATACATCTTGTATTTAATTTAAAATCATTCAAAGTGTCATCAAATTCTTCATTTATCACCTCGTCTTCTAATTCGGTTACATTTTCGTTTATTAGCGAAACACATTTAAGCATATTCCGACCGTTGTCGGTGGTGCATGTATAAATTTGGTCTGCTGATATCTTGTATTTCTTGAGGGTGGTTAAAATAACGTCTTTGAGATATTCAGCTGTGTGGCGTTCGAATAATTCTGCCACAGCTAAAGTCCGAAGAACAATTTTTTTATTCTTAATATACTGCACATTGATACCTTAACATAACAAACAATTCAGCTTTGTGTACATGAGTTTTAAAATGTTTTCTAAGACCCCGATATATGTCATAGATAGGAACGCAATTCGAACATATTTAATAAATTTGGACTAAATTGTGCTCAAAATAACAAAAATTAATAAATAAATGTTTATTTCAAAACAAAAGTAAATTTCGTGCTACGACGATAATAAAATTATTACAGTGCAAATCGAAATTTTAACAGTCAAAATAGAATCGAAAAAAGTTAAAAACGACGCAAATCAGAGTCTTAGTATATATAATTTAGAAATACTAACCGAGAAATGCTCTATTCAAATGTGTGAGGCCATCAATTTTAAGAGATAGTAATTTGCCACTAATCTCATTAGAAATTGTATTTACAATACCATCGAATTTCCGAAGTACTTGATCTTTAACGACCCGACGATTCAAAGTCATATCTAATTTTTGTATAATTGGGTCTACAATGCTACGAAATCCTGAGTCCTCCACAATAGAAAATGGTCTTCCATTCACAGAACAGAGCTCTACACAGGATTTAAGTAAAACTTCTTTGTTAATATTAATGGCTATTTTAGTCTGGAGCATGTTTGCAACAGATCTGTTCGAAGTTGAGGGTTGATTCTCTGGTTCTGTTATAGAATTTTTTTCTATTTTGGCCCAAGTACTTTTGTGGACGGATTTTATATGACTCGCTAAGTTCGATCCGTGGTCACTCTATAAAAAATATAATACAATAAATAAACGATAATTTTATACAAAGGTTAATTAAAATTCTTTACTAGAAATTTAATTGTCGACACTCGTAATAAACAGATAAAGACTAACGATGTATAGACTGGACTATAAAATAGGCCAGATTATAGATTAGACTATAGCCTAGAATAAAGGCATATACTCTATTCCCCTAGAATATATTCTAGTTTGTAGTCTAGTTAAGAGCCTAGTCTAGTCTATCATCTAGTCTATAGACAAGACTTT
Source organism: Lucilia sericata (assembly GCF_015586225.1). Classification (NCBI taxonomy): domain Eukaryota; kingdom Metazoa; phylum Arthropoda; class Insecta; order Diptera; family Calliphoridae; genus Lucilia; species Lucilia sericata. The sequence goes on along the minus strand of NW_023994391.1, from coordinate 194,366 downwards.
AGTTATAGTCTAGCCTAAGGCTTATTTTATATTCCAGTCTATATCAGTCTATTGTCTGGTCGATAGTCTAGTATATAGTGTAATCTATAACATAGTCTATAGTCTAGTCTAGTCTATATTCTGGTCGATAGTCTAGTATATAGTCTAATCTATAATATAGGATATAGTCTGGTCGATAGTCTAGTCTATAGTCTAGTATATAGTCTAGTCTATAGTCTAGTCTATAGTCTAGTCTATAGTCTATAGTCTAGTCTATAGTCTAGTCTATAGTATAGTCTATAGTCTAGTCTATAGTCTAGTCTATAGTCTAGTCTATAGTCTAGTCTATAGTCTAGTCTATAGTCTAGTCTATAGTCTAGTCTATAGTTTAGTCTAGTCTATAGTCTATAGTCTAGTATATAGTCTAGTCTATAGTCTAGTCTATAGTCTATAGTCTAGTCTATAGTCTAGTCTATAGTATAGTCTATAGTCTAGTCTATAGTATAGTCTATAGTCTAGTCTATAGTCTAGTCTATAGTCTAGTCTATAGTTTAGTCTATAGTCTAGTCTATAGTCTACTCTATAGTCTAGTTTATAGTCTAGTCTAGTCTGTAGTCTAGTCTATAGTATAAATATGTATATACATATATGTATATATAATCTATATTATAGTTTAAAATTTAACCTGTGTCGATATCAAAACATTCAGTGAGGGTTGTAGAAACTAAGGCAGCAATATCTATTTCATTTAAGACCTTTCCTAAAAACTTTGGATCCTATTTGCCAACAAACTTCTATGTGAATTAGTTTCAAACTTGTTTAGATCTTCTTCTAATTCCATTATGCTAAATATGCAGAAAAACTGAAATATAAATTAAAAACTATCTTTAAAAATACTGTTTTCGCTTATTCAATTTGAAAAATACCATGGTGGCGATTGCTACCTTTGTTTCCTCACCCCTCAAGTGTTCTTATACCGAACAGAATTTTGTCCAATGTCTTAAATAATTACCCTTAAGATTTTCCCACAAACACGTTCATTTTCTATTATTGTGCACTTGTTGTAATTGGTGTTGGCTTCAACTCTAAAAAATTTTCTGTATAAAAAACTTTTTTGACGAGGCATTTTACACTTTTTATAATTATTTGAACGCAAATCTGACAAGTTTCTTTTATTTCTAATTTATTTATGTTGCTGTTTCGTTTCTTTCAAATTTTAAATTGCAAATAAAAAATATATGTTTTTTTGACACAAAAAACAGTTATTTATATTGTTTGCTCTCATTCTTAAGCGAATTAATATGGTAACAGTTTTATATTTTTCTGTCAGTGTGTTTGTATGGAGTTTGACATTTACTGTATACTAAAAAACTCATATTTTGAAAACGAAATGATCATCTGTCTTGCATTCATTTTTTACATGACCATTATTGTCTCAATATAAAGACAATTTTGGTAAAGAAGAAAAGTGAACAAGAAAACAAAACGAAAAATAAGGTTGCCAATGTTTGAGAAAGAAATAAAAAACGCCAGTGATGTTAACAATATTAATAAAGTGAAGAGTTTTGTACTTTTTGGAAATTTTAGTTTATTTTAATAAAATATCGGTATTGATATTTTAGCGTTATCGGTATTTTGGCATATTTCGGTATTGGTATTTTAGCGTTATCGGTATTTTAACTTATTTCGGTATTGATATTTTAGCGTTATCGGTATTTTGGCTTATTTCGGTATCGGTATTTTAGCGGTAACGGTAGTTGTGCTGAAAAGGTATTTTAGCGGTAACGATAGCTTAGCGATAACGGTTGCCAACCTTGGTCAAAATTCTTATAAATAATTTTTAATAAGTGGTCGTTTTTAAAAAGTAATATGGAATGTACTAATCAAAACAAATTTTGTGTTGTTTGTGGTTTATTTGTACCTTTTAATAAAGGAAAAAATGTAACAAAGGAAAAATAAGTATGAACAATATTTTTTAATAAACTTGGTTCCGAAGGCATGGTATATACCAGAAGTTCTGTGTAATTATTGTTACAAGGGGCTACTACGATCTAAGCAGTTCCCAATAAAATATGTGTACCCAGTAATTTGGTTGAAGCGGAGTGAGCATTCGCGCGATTTGTGTTACTTTTGCCGAAATCAGCCGAATACCATCAGGCTGAAGAATCAAGATAGGGAGAAAATCGTTTACCATAAATGTGATTCAGTGCAGCCCGCGGTACTACGTTCAACATCAAATCCAAAGTCTCCATCGGAAGAGGTTCGCACAATTCCATGTGATGATTTAGAATTACTGAGTATCGGCTCTAGATCAGAACTTTATTCGGAGTTTTTACCAATAGGAAATATGCTAGCCGATCCATCGCCGCATTTTATAACCCAAGCGGATTTTGATGATCTCGTGCGTGACACAAATATTTCGCAAAGAAGTGCTGAAGTATTAGGTTCCCGATTAGAACAGTGGAAATTGGTTTCTGAAGATTTTCGGGTAACATCAGTCTGAAAGCGTTCAAACGAGCAATCATTTGACGCATGTTTCAAAGTGGATGACCAAACTGGCATCACTTACGCAGATGATGTTGAAAAACTTTTCGAAACTATTGGCCATTCCTATGACCCAAATGAATGGCGCCTCTTTATAGATGGATCAACGAAGAGCCTCAAAGGTGTGTTGCTTCACGTAGGTAATGTGTATCCATCAGTGCCAATTATTTATGGTACAGATGTTAAAGAAAATTATGAAAATATAAGCGCTATTCTAAAATTAATAAATTATGACCGACATTGTTCGATGATTTGTTCTGACCTGAAAATAGTTGCCATTTTAATTGGTTTAAAAAAAGGGTTTGCCAAACACCAATGTTTTTTGTGTCTTTGAGAAGGTCGGCGCAAAGATCTTATTACACCGACCACAAATGGCAGCCTCGTATTGTTCATCAGCTTGGACAGGATAGCATTGAGAATATTCCGCTCGTGCCGTCATCAAAAATAATACTTCCACCGCTACACATTAAATTGGGACTTATAAGAAATTTTGTTCGTGCACTCGACGTTGACAGTGCAGCTATGGTGCACTTGAAAAATTTTTTTCCCAAATTAAGCGAAGCAAAGATTGACGCCGGTAGGTTCGATTGCTAAATACTTATATTATTGCATTACCCTAAGTAATCTTTTATACTTTAAGGTGTTTTTAATGGACCCCAACTAAAAAAATTGTTAAATTGCAAGGAATTTCCAAACCTTCTATCATCTATTAAGAAAAATAGTTGGAGGGAGAATAAAAAATTTCTTAGGTAATAGAAAATCTGAAAACTACGAAGAAATCGTCCGCAATCTCGTTCGCAACTTCGGTGAAATGGGTGTGAATATGTCAATGAAAATACACTTCTTAGATAGGCACCTAGATTTGTTCCCCGTACAAGCGGCAGAGTAAACGTATTCATTTTTCTCCATAATATATTTTTATATTTCTTCTTTCTTTTATATCTTTATTTAGTATAGCTTAAATACTTTTTTATTATATAAATTTAGTTTTTTTTTATAATAATTGTTCCTTCTGGTACTAATTGGGAATTTGTTAGAATTATACTAAAATATGAAAGAATCAAATTTATTTATTTAATTTTTTATAAATTTGTACATCCTTGAAACTTTGGAGTCCTTTAAAAAAAGAAAGGATCAGAAAATTAAAAACTGAGAACGAAGATTTACTATAAACGATCTCCAGTTTCATGTGTATGTGGACTTGTTGAAGTCCAACAAGTAAGAGTGTTATATTCGGCTATGCCGAATCTTATATACCCACCATCAAATTACTGCCATATAAATAAACTTTGATATTTTGAATATTTTATTATTATATATCGATACTAATGTGAACATCACGGTAATATTTGAAATAGGTCTATTAATGGGGGTTCAACTATTGACAGTGCTCTTTCGAATTAAAAATACTAATTTGTATAGGGAGTAGGGTTATTTATACATATATGGATGAATTCTCATAAAAGTCGGTAGGAAGATTTCAGTTCAGTTTATTTCGAATTGCATTGCAGTATCCGTATTTTCAGGCAGTTAAAGTAATTTCCTTAAGGGGACCTTGTATGGGGGAAAAGATTAATTATGAACCGATCATCCTTAAATCTCGTAGAACGAATTATATTCATGTAAAATTTCCAACCAGTAATGATCATTGTAATCATTTTCGGTGGGGTAATTATGGACTGATCATCATAAAAATTGGTAGAGACTTATCAGTGTCGAATTCCATCGCTGTACTCGCATTTTTAAGCCAGTAATAAGCGTTAAAGTATTTTTCTGATGGGTACCTTAAATGGGTAGGGTCAATTATGGGTCGACCCCCACAACATTTTGTAGAGAGATGTTAGATCAAACAAAACTAGTTTATGTCGAATTTCATTGATCTACTAGCATTTTTAAGCCAGTACTGAGTTTTAAAGTCATTTTCTGAAGGGGCCTTATATGGGGGAGGGCCAATTATCCTCGATCCTCGTAAAAATTTGTAGAACAATCTTGGTTCATACAGGTCACGTTTATATCGAATTTCATCGCTTTACTCGTTTAAGCCAGTAATGAGCGTTAAATTATTTTTCTGATGGGGACCTTATATGTGGGGGGGGGGGGGTTGTTCAGTTAAGGCCCGATCCACAAAAAATTTGGTTAAGTGATTTTGGCTTGCAAGGAACTTACTTGAGTCGAATACTCGTTTTTTTTTTAAATCAGTAATGGGTCTAAAAGTCATTTTCTGAAGGGGACCTTATATGGGGGGTAAGGTCAATTATGGACCGATCCACATAAAATTTATTGGAGAGAATTTCACTCATATAAAATTTACTTATATCAAATTTCATCGCTATACTCGTAGTTTTACGCCAATAATGAGTGTTAAAGTCATTTTATGGAGGGGACCTTATATGGGGGGTAGGGTCAATTATGGACCGATCCACATATAGTTTGGTGGAGAGATATTGGCTTGCATGAAACTTACGTGTGGCAAATTTCATCTCTATATTCGTATGTTTAAGCCAGTAATCAGCATTATAGTCATTTTCAAAAGGGGACCATTTTATTGGGGGGTAGGGCCAATTATGGACCGATCCACATACAATTTTGTAGAGAGATTTTGGCTCATATAAAACATACTTCTGTGAAATTTCATCGCTATACTCGTATTTTTACGCCAATAATGAGCGTTGAAGTAATTTTATGGAGGGGACCTTATATGGGGGGTAGGGTCAATTATGGACCGATGCACATAGAATTTTGTGTAGAGATTTTTACTCGTATAGAACTTACTTATGTCAAATTTCATCGCTATACTTGTATTTTTACGCCAATAATGAGCGTTAAAGTCATTTTCTGAAGGGGACCTTATATGCGGGGTAGGGTCAATTATGGACCGATCCACATATAGTTTGGTGAAGAGATATTGGCTTGCATGAAACCTATGTGAGTCAAATTTCATCGCTATATTCGTATGTTTAAGCCGGTAATCAGAATTATAGTAATTTTCAAAAGGGGGCCTTATATGGGGGTTAGGGCCAATTGTGGTCCTATGTCCGACATAATTCAGAATTTTATTTCGGAGGTCAAAAAACTTACTTATGCGAAATTTTGTGCCATTTGCTTCATAAACAACGAATTTGTGAATGTTTGAAGCTCTTTATACAATATTCCGGGGGGTACATTTGTATGGGGGCTATGTGAAATCGTTGACCGATTTTGCCCATTTTCAATACCAAACATTTCTGATCAATAAAAAATATTTTGGGAAAATTTCATCTCAATATCTCTTTTTTTTGTGGACGCTATCGTGCCAACAACAGACAGACGGACAGACGGACGGACATAGCTAGATAGTCTTAGAATCTTACGAGGTCCCAGAATATATATACTTTATGGGGTCTGTGAACAATATTTCGATGTGTTACACACGGAATGACAAAATCAATATACCCCCCATATTTTTTGATGGTGGGTATAATAACCACTTTTGGTTAATAATAACCAAAGTGGCAACACTGGCCTTGTGTATTTTGTTTTTTTGTGTGTTTATTTCGTTTAGCGTTGTTGTTGTTCTTTTTGCTATTGCTATAATAATGATATAAACCGGAAAATGAAATAAATTAAAATTTTATAGAATTGACATTTTTTAAATACACTGTGGTGAAGGGTATATAAGATTCGGCACAGCCGAATATAGCACTCTTACTTGTTCTAAAACAATTTAGTTCTCACACGAACATTTCATTTTATTACGAGTTTAAAATTAGGTTTTTATAAAACATTTGAAAGTTTTCGTTTAAAAATGTCTAAAATGAAATGAGCTTTTTCTATCGTAACAGAACATTATTGCCTACGTATTTCATTTCTGAAATTTTAAATATTTTTTCATGTAGTAATAAGGTGTTTGGTGTTAACCCTAAAAAATAAACAAAAATAAAACAATTTTACAAAAAAATTAAAATTATAAAAAAAATGTTTTTTTTTTAAACAACATGAAACTTGTATGCAATGTCTCAAGAAATTTTAAGGTTTGTATTGCAAATTGTATTCAGGTTCAAGTGGCCACATATTATTTCGTATTTTGGTATAATTTTCGTTGTTTTTTGGGCAAACGAAAGGCATTTGCCTATCGTCTATTTCTGACATTTTTTTCGTTTATTACGAACGAATTCATTTTCTAGAAACCAAAAATATATGGAAAAATAAAGCTCTTTCGTTGCCACTCACATGAAAATTTATTTTTTCGTTACAAAAACGTAAAGCCAATTCGTTCGTTATTTTTAAGAACGAAGACAAATTTTCGTTTTAGAAAAACATGCTGTATACTAAATTCATTTTACTAAAAAAATATCAATTAATTATATACGGTTAAAGTGTTTTTACAGCCACGATCGGCAACTCCTATACACTGCGTATTTTGGCCGTTACTAAATTTACACAGACTACTCACACGCATAGAAAACACAATTCAGCCTCATATGAGCTGTTATTGAAGGAGGTTGTGTCGTCACTCGTTTCTTGCTTTTACAATGAAAATTAACGAAAATATATTAAGGCAGGGATAGATAATTCTAATTATTGTTGTACTTTTTTAGCATCTACACTACATATTAAGTAGTTTTTAGAATTATAAACAACTAAAGTAGCAAATTACAATAATTTACCAAAATATATATGCAATTATGTTAAATCTTTTCCCTTAATAGGTATATATTTTATTAAAAATTTAATTAAAAAGCTCATATTTCTATTTCAATATTTAAAATAAATATGTGCAAATAAGCCCAAAAAATATTTGCTACTTTTAAACTAAAAAAATATTAGTTTTGTTTTAGATTAATATTATTTCTAAATTTCAGTTTTCCAAGCATGCATTGTTGTGAGGATGAGAGTACAACAATTTCTCATTTCTTGTTTTTTTCGCTCTTACACTTATACAAGAGCAAAATGTGGTAGTATATGTCTGCCGATCGCGGTTTTACAGTAACATTTCTGTAGATAAAAGCTATATTTCTGTCAAAATTTGTATCTATATAGCTATCTATATACATTTTTGTATACAAAAGTAATATTTGTTGCAAATTTTGTATAGATATCATTATTTGGTATTGAGCACATACCGGCGTATAGAGAGGCAGATAAAAAAATCAGCACTACACACGCACTGAAAAAAATATTTGGTTATTTTTAATTTTGAAGATTAAATTGCATTACTGTAAAATGCGAATATTTATTAACAAAATGTAATCAATGTACATAAGAATAATGATTTCTTTACATAGAAACAACATTTCAAATTAAAATGTACAAAAAAGTATTAAATAAGAATGATCTTATTAACTTTCATTGTTATGCATTCTAGAAAATTATTTAGGGTGTATGTTGTTTTTGTAAATTATGCTCTTGTTTTTGCAAGTTGTTTTAGTATTTATACCCTACACCACTTTAGTGGGGAGGGTATATTGGATTTGTGCTGATGTTGGTAACATACAAAAATATTCGTCCTAGACCTTAAAGTATACCAATCGGCTTAGAATCGTTTTCTGAGTCGATTAAGCTATGTCCGTCCGTCCGTCTGGCTGGCTAGCTGTCCATGTAAACCTTGTGCGCAAGGTACAGGTCGCAATTTTCAAGATAATTGGATGAAATTTGGCACGCACGTTTTATTTGACCCAAGGACGAAGCCTATAGAAAATGGTTAAAATCGGTCCATTATTTCACCTAGCCCCCATAGAACAGAACCCCCCGAAAAGGGCTTCTGAGCTCATAATTATGTTAAATATACAGATATATCGATAAAATACGGCACAACTAAGTTTTATAGAAGTCTTGATAATCCTGCCAAATTTCATAAAGATCGGGCCCCATTTGACCCTAGCTCCCATACAAAGTCCCCTTCAGAAAATTACTTGAATGTCCCAAATTAACTTATAAACACAATTATCGCGATGAAATTCAGCACAATAAAATATTATGTAAATATAAATATATTCAAAAAGTTTTATCGGGCTTTGTCCATATTTGCCCCTAGCCCCCATATAAAGACACTTTCAGAAAATTAGTTTTTCACCCATAAATTGCTTAAATGTATCGGAACAAGGGAATATTGAAGATAAATGCTTTATTATGAAAAATAAATCACATTTAATATTCATAACTGGTGTAGGGTATCATATGGTCGGCCACGCCCGACAATACTTTCTTATTTGTTTTAAGTTGTGTTTGCAATTTCTTTAACAAAGCGACATCAGCCTGCTTAGTTGAATGCTGTCAAGCAACTAAATAAAATATTTGTATTTTTGATGCTCTTGTTTAGAAGTTCGTCTGCGATCGTGTTGTGTACATGTAATTTGCCGAAAATCTTCGTTGTCAGAACAATACTAGCGCCGACGTCTGGTATTGAGTTATGTGCGTTTAAATTATTTTCGTAAGGGAACCTGGTTATGGGAGATATGACCAAATACATATGTACCGATCGTGAAAAAATCATTTCTATATATAAAAGCAATATTTGTGCCAAAATTTGTATGGCTACCATTATTTAATAATGAGATATGTGTGATTTTCGGGAAGGGACCTTGTATGGGAGCTAAGTGAAAAAATTTTACAGTATAATTTCTGTGTATATAAGCAATATTTGTGGAAACATTTTTATACCCACCATCAAAAAAGATGGGGGGTTCGCGAATGGTATGAAAAGCCAATAATCGATTTTCGATTTTTTTCGATCAACTATTTTAGTTTACATTCTTAAGTCGAATAATCGGGCCCAATAATCGATTATTTTGACCGATTACGACTATTTCTAAGATTTTTTTAAATACACATTTTTGTTATATTCGTTCGAAATGGTGCTTTAATTACCCTTCTTAAAATATATATTGTTATGGGGTTTACTGCATACATACATACATATTTAGAAAGAAAATTCACCCAGCTTGAAAGACCATTGTTTTATTTTATAATGTTTTATTTTATATATAATTTTGAGTATTCGTGACCTGTTACAAAAAAGCTCCTTTTTAGATATATTTTAATTTTTTAACACTTATAATTTAAAAGGTTTTTTGAATCCGCGTTTAACAGTACTATGGTTCAGATGACCACTTTTTTGGCCAAAACTAAAAATGTGTCCCAAAAATATTTTTATGGCGTTCTAGATGGTATAATAGATCTACTATTTTACTTAAAATTTAAGTGTAATGACAGAAAAATATGCCAATTTACATAGTTAAGAAATTTAAGTTTTAACAGAAATTTAAAAGATGGAGTTATTATTTTAAACTTGGGATGCCAATCCCGAAAATCCCGTGATTTTTCGGGATTAGTAAATCCCGAATCCCGGGATTTGCAAAATTAATCCCGGGATAGGATATCCCGAAACCCGGAATTTTTCAGAATAAATCCCGGGATTTGCTTCAAAAAAAGTTTTTATTTTCTGTTTTGAGCCATAATTTTCATAAATTTGCAAATTACGATTTAATTTTATTTCTGATTTATGCAAAACAAAATTCAGCTCAGCTAGTTTTATACATATTTTAACGTTTTATTTTTTTAAAGTGGAATGATTCCATGCACATATAAATTGATTTATTCATTTCGTTTTTAACATATGGAAATGTTGGTAATAGACCCAAAAAGTATACACATTCTGTGTCGGTAAGTTGGAAACACTAGTTAAAAGACACATTCTATTAGAGCTGCAAATTTGGACAAAAAGGACCTAATAGGAACTCCTCCGAAAAAATTAGTATCAATACATTACAATATTTTGATGGTGTGTAATTTTGGCACAGTCGAATACAAACTTTATTTTTTAATACAAGAAGATTTTGCATTTCAAACTTTCAACAAATTTAAGTAATACCGGTAAAGGTAAATTAGCTTTTTCTGAATGTACATAAAATTTTCAATAAATACTAGCTATGTTCCAAAACTAACATATACATATTTATGTAAAATTCCAAATATTTTTCAAAGAAAAATTTCTGAATTGGGCTCTGTTAGTTCGCATGGAACAGTATGAGGTTTTAAAAAGTACTTACGTCCAATTCGGAACTTGATATTTATTTTTATATAGGAATTATGAAGTTAAAAAGTTTCAGAAATTATGAAATTCTGAAAGTTTTTATTTAAAAAGTATAATTAATTAGATTGTTTTAATTTAAATACATCTTCTGTCTGCTAAATTTCATAATACATAAACACTTTCTTTTCAAGCATGATGATTTGAAAATTTTCATATATAAAATATTTCAATTCATGTAATCCCGAAAAATCCCGGAATTTTTCGGGATTTTCAAAATCCCTAATCCTGGGATTTGTAAAAGCCAGTCCCGATTGGCATCCCTATTTTAAACCTTTAGATATATTTCAAATTTATCGAAAATATAAATTTGAGTTATTAATTAAATAAGCCATATTATAGTTATAAATTACTATCCAACTTTAAATTTTTATTCTCCAATATTTAACGATATTTGCTAAATTTTGGAATATTTAAAGAAAATACCCCTTTATAACAAAATGTCAGTTTTCCCAAAAATCGCAAAAATTCGCAAAATATTGCCGGTTGGAATAAATCCCACTGTTTCCGACAAACAGATTCTTAAAGTTTCATACTGGGAAGAGGTCGGACTTTTTTTAAAAGCTTATATGAAGTTGGTGATCGCAAAGATTTAAGAAGTTATACCAAACATCCATGTTTTACGTACCCCCACATTCTTTTTAGGTCAGATTATTACATTAATTAGTGTAAGTTAAACTAGTGTAAGTTTACAACGATTTTGCTCATGATATAAAACCTATATGAATTTCTTTATTTTGGCCGTCTAAGTCCAGAAAAAATATTAAAAAAATCTAGGACGTAGAATTTTTGCATTATTCATAAAGAAAGAAAATGCTAAAAAATGGTTAAATTAAAAGGAAAAAATCGGATATTTATATTTGTAGTTATTTTTTTTTTTAAATTTTACTGGTCTTCCATACAACACTCTAACAATGGATTCCTGTCACGAAAAATTACGCTGCAATAATCTTAAATCTTCGTGAATATGTGTCATTTTTATCACTCACACTTTTAAGAGTTTTTTAGAAAAAGTATAAATGAGAATTCAAGAAATGAATTATGGGGGATAAATACAGATCCGTAAGTTTGTAATTTTGGAATAAAATGTCAATAATTTTTTCGAAATTATTTTTTTAATTTTTAAAAAACCTAACAAAACAATTACTAAAAATCGGGGAAAAAAACAAAAAAAGTGGTAAACAAGTAAGAAATTATAGTCGGGCGAGGCCGACCATATAATACCCTACACCTTTGACAAAAATATAATGTGATTTATTTTCCATAATAAAGCATTTAAATTGAATTGTACCTTGCCTCAGATATACATACTTAAGCCGTTTATTGTTGAATAAAATTGTGGACATTTAAGTGAAATTTTGATGGGGGCTTTCCATAGGGGCTAGGGTCATATGAGGACCTATTATTGTGGAATTCGTGAGGGTCATCAAATCTTGTATAGAACTTGGTTTTTGCAGCTTTTTGTCGAGATATGAGTATATTAAACATATATTAAACTATTCGGCGGGTTCAGTTGTATGGGGGCTAGGTGAAATAATGGGCCGATGTAAACCATTTTCAACAGGCTTCGTTTACGGTACCATAAAAGATCATGTGCCAAATTTCATTGAATTATCTCCAAAATTGCGACCTGTAGTTTCTTGTTAGTTAGACAACAAAATTTCCAATAATATACAAAAAATTTCAGATCAATATTGTTTACAGATCCAAAAATATACGTTTTTTAATTTAAAAATTCAAAAAATTTTAGATTTTTGGCGTTTTTTTGCCAAAAATGTGTCTTAACTCTTTTATTAATAAAATAAAATTTTTATTAAGAACATATAACAATTTTATAGTTTTCTAAAAGGTATCTTTACGCAGAACGCTTTGGCGTAAAAAACTTGTCCTATTTTTTGAAAATGTTGCCACTGCGTCCTTCTTCCGAATATGACCTATTTTTTATCAAAACTTCAACTTTGGGCGACATGTTCTAAAATCCCAAAGCTGGGATCAGAAAACTGAAAGCAGTTTTGGAAACCTCAATATGTTTTCTATTTACTCCAAAAGTATTTTCCCAGCCCTGAAAGAAATGTGGACCCTATGGGCAAAAAAGTAAAAAATCCCATTTTTGGGATTTTCATTCCTATTTTTGGGAATTGCGGGATGCCCTTTGACCTTTTAAATTTTTTTTTTTTTTGCATATTCTTATTTGAAATGACAAATTTAACAAGCGTTGAAAATTTCATTGAGTTTTGTTCATAAATAAAGATTTTGTCATATATTACATATTTGTTTAATTTCTAAAACTATGATTTATATCAAAATTTTAATAGGATCGCAGATAGCTACAACAATTTAGTCCATATTTATCCCTTAATATCATTTTTTAGTTAGATATGGAAATTATCGACCCTTTACAAAAAATTTCAAGCCAATATCTCAATTACATTCAAAAATATGTTCATTTAAACCTGTGTCCTTTAATTTCATCTTTTTCATATTTTAGTATTAAGTATGACAGAACATACATTTTGTGTTGAATAAAATATTTGGACAATTTTTAAAAATTATTTAGTTAATTATTTTATTATAATATTGTATATAAAATAAAAAAATTATAATTTTATTATGAGCCACGCACAACAACACCTAAATCACCCCACACAAATTACCTTTCCCGCCCACCGAAATATAAAACACAATTTAATACAATATCATCAGTTAGTATAATAGCTTTTTTTATTTGAACTGTTTATCTTAAACATAATACAATTAATTCTTACAACCTACTTATATAGTTAATTCCTAACACTACTTATTTTCTATAAAATAATCTGTCATATCGGTATACATATCCAGAAGGTAATATAAGTCCTTTAAATCTTCCTTGTTTTGAGATGATAGAGTTTCATAACAAATCCATCTTTTTCGCATAGTTGAAAGAACAGGATCAGAAGATAGAAGTAAACTATTAAAAATATCTTCATTCTGTGATTGCCTGGAGCATTTTCTTGAGCTGAATAGTTGAACATGCTTAAAATCTCAATTCCTCGCTTCCTGGGCTTCTTCTGTTAACTCTCCAAGTGGAAGAATATTCGATTCAATTATTATTTGACCATGACACAATACTTTGTGTACTGTTGGTGTTAGTTCCCTCCATGGATACAGAGATACAAGTAATTTAGAAATTTCAGATGTGTATTCCCCAAATCGATTTTCATTAATTTTATGTTTACTATTCAGTGCCATTAAAATAGTTTTAACTCTTCGAAGCAACTCCTTGTCGATTCCAGTTATTTTTGAAGTAATTTCAAAATCACGAAAAAACCTTCTCGACGTATTACCGTCATTTGTACTACCGCAACTTGAAAGTGGTTTGTCGATGTTTAATCCCATCTGAACTTTAAATTCTTCATGGATTCTGCTTTTTTCCGCAGCTCTCAGTTCTTTCAATTCTTCATTATTTTTTGTTGATTTAGTAGGATAGTTTGTTTTTTTTTTCCTGGATCGCCTTGTATGATGGTAATATATTGTGTCCTTTTTCATGCAGAGCTTTCCTTAATATTTGGTACTTATTTCGACTGAGACCCAGTTCCAACATAAGCGCTATTGCTTCCTCTTCAGTAAAATTTGATTATGATGTTGGAGTTGGTATACTTTCCACAATTCGCTTAAGTCGTTTTGGTGATGCATTAGGAAGAATAGTTGCAATATGTACGACATCCATATGTTGGTTTTCCTTTTTCAGCATTTCGTTAAATGTATCAGCAATTTCCTCATTTGAGATTGAAAAAAGTTTTTGTGTGACCCTCTTTTTTTTACCTTGAACATAAGTCTTCGTATGACTTGCAAGGCGCTCCTGTTGATGTGTTGTAAGTTGAGATTTCCGTAGTAGTTTCCATCCAACTACAAAATTTTAATCGAAATTTCTTTTGATTTCCATCCACAGACTTACTTTTTACATCAAAAAGTTTTAAAAAGTTTTCAATTTTTGATATGCCTGTTTTGTCTACTTTTCTACTATATGTAGTTTTTATATAATTTGAAATGTCTTCAATTCTTTCTGGCCCTTTTGAAGATATACTCCATAAAACGGAACACAACTCTTCGTACTTTAATGTAATCTTCATTGTAGATTTATTAAATATGGTACTTAAAATCTGAGAAGTTTACTTATATACCAATTCTTGTCATTTCCGATACAGGTATTCCAAAGTAAAAAATTACGAATTGTCTACCTATTAACATTTAGGACTATATTACTATAACCTGTAATTCAGTCATTGATATTTCTTATTAGTGAATGAATCGAAATTATCATTACCTGTATATTTTTACCTACATGATCATAAACGAAACAGAACGAAATGATCTGTCGAAAAAATTTAGGTAAAAAATAGTTATAAATTTTTGAAAATTTAAGCATAATAGGACCTTTCAATTATAAGGATAAGCAAACAAATAGAAAATAGGTAAATATAAGATTTAAATATGTGCTGTCATACTTAATACTAAAATATGAAAAAGATGAAATTAAAGGACACAGGTTTAAATGAACATATTTTTGAATGTAATTGAGATATTGGCTTGAAATTTTTTGTAAAGGGTCGAGAATTTCCATATCTAACTAAAAAATTATATTAAGGGATAAATATGGACTAAATTGTTGTAGCTATCTGCGATCCTATTAAAATTTTGATATAAATCATAGTTTTAGAAATTAAACAAATATGTAATATATGACAAAATCTTTATTTATGAACAAAACTCAATGAAATTTTCAACGCTTGTTAAATTTGTCATTTCAAATAAGAATATGCAAAAAAAAAATTGAAAAGGTCAAAGGGCATCCCGCAATTCCCAAAAATAGGAATGAAAATCCCAAAAATGGGATTTTTTACTTTTTTGCCCATAGGGTCCACATTTCTTTCAGGGCTGGGAAAATACTTTTGGAGTAAATAGAAAACACATTGAGGTTTCCAAAACTGCTTTCAGTTTTCTGATCCCAGCTTTGGGATTTTAGAACATGTCGCCCAAAGTTGAAGGTTTGATAAAAAATAGGTCATATTCGGAAGGACGCAGTGGCAACATTTTCAAAAAATAGGACAAGTTTTTTACGCCAAAGCGTTCTGCGTAAAGATACCTTTTAGAAAACTATAAAATTGTTATATGTTCTTAATAAAAATTTTATTTTATTAATAAAAGAGTTAAGACATATTTTTGGCAAAAAAACGCCAAAAATCTAAAATTTTTTGAATTTTTAAATTAAAAAACGTATATTTTTGGATCTGTAAACGATATTGATCTGAAATTTTTTGTATATTATTGGAAATTTTGTTGTCTAACTAACAAGAAAAAATTGAGTCCATTTGGTCCAAAATTACGCCCGGTATTCAAAAAAAGGCGGACCAAGGTATGGTAAATTTTGTATCACTAAATTTTTAAATGCCTATAACTCGGATATTATAAGAGATAAGTAGTATGTCCAAGCATGTTTTTTCAAGATCTCGTCGAGCTTTCACAAAATATAAAAATCTTTGTATTTGGGTGAAAAACAAAAAAATGGCACGAGTTTAAAAATTTTACATGTCGTAGGTACCCTACTTTGAGCCGCCACAGCGCCGTCCCTGGGGCATCTGCAGGGTTCATCTTCAAAACTTAAACTCGAATACTCCTTGGCTACGCTCACGCCAAATTTTATCCCGATCGGATCAGCCGTTTAGAAATGCCAGATTTATTTCCAAAAAATTTCCATTCTGCCCCACTGTGGGACGGACGAACAGACATAGCTAAATCGACTCAGAAAATGATTCTGAGCCGATTGGTATACTTTAAGGTGGGTATAGGACCTATATTATTGTGCGTTACAAACATCAGCACAAACCCAATATACCCTCCCCACTGGAGTGGTGTAGGGTATAAAAATGGGTTAAGAAAGTCCTAAATTTTATAATATTGAATTTTTTTCAGAGTTGGTTGTTAGGTTCCCAAAACATGTGCAAGCACCCAAAAAACAATTCTCATTTTCAAATATTTTTCCAGCACTACAGAAGAAGGATGTTTAATAAAAACCACTTTATCTCAAAATTTCGACGTATAGGAAAAAAATATAAATTGTTAATTAACCACCGGACATAGCCCTTTCCCAAAATATATGTTTCATTGCATGAGCAAGCAAAAAATATTAATTTGTAAACTTGTGTTATTAAAGTACTTCCTTTTATCTTTTATATCCAACATTCATTTTTTAATTTGTTTTTTCGCTTAAGTTGAAAAAAGAATCTGCAAAAATCTGTATTCGAAATTAAATTTTATTTTTTATGAAAAAAGCAACTTTAGTGGCTTGTTATTAAAGAATAATTTAATGTTGATTGTGTTAAAATGCGACGTAAAAAAATAGTTTTGGTCAAAGAATGTGGTCGTCTGAACCGTAGTGCAGTGTACAAAACTTGATAATGTTGTGCATTTTATTATTTTTATAAAAACCTTACAATTATATACATATTTTGTTTGGAATATGACAATTATAAGGAGGCCGTTATTTATGATTTTTCACCATTGGATGTGGCCTTACAAATGATAACACATATACATATATTGTATCAAAAATATATATGGCAATTTCGTGTCAAGTGACCCAACTCAAAAAGTCGATTTAGATGAAATTTTGCACCAAGGTTAGTACTATTGTATAGTAGCCAGACACAAATTTTCAGCTCTATCGGTCAAGAACTGCCGGACTTATAGGTCGTTGCGAAACTCTGCCATAATGTGAACCAGAGAACGGTTTGAATGTCTATTTTTTGGATTATGAATACAATCGCATAAAACGAGCCTTGAAATGACAATATGCACTAATTTAATAATGCAATGCGCGGCACTATTCAAAACAAATGAGTGTAACGAAAAATGATGCTTGTATTGCTTGTCTTCTGCAAATGTCAACGAATACTCTCAAAAGCAACGAATACTAAACGATTGGTATAAATGGTTTCAATGCTGATTGAATAAGTTGTAAGAAAAAATTAACTTAACAATTTCGCAAACGTTTGCTGATTGTTTTGCTCATTTTAAAGACTTTATTGAGTAAATTTAAAAGAATGTGTTTATAAAGGTTAAAGTTTTTGTTCATTCATATGTGGTTAACCGAAAAATCGGTTATTAATACATATTTTGGTTTTTCATGAAACGATTTTTTGAAAATATAGATTTTCGGTTAACTTGTTTATCCGTTTTTTGTGGCTCGGTTAACCGATTTAAAATATTTGTATTTTTTTTAGTATAAAATTGAATGTTTTGTTTGGTTTTTATTGTATTTATTGTAAGCTTCATTCAGAAAACACGAACAGAAAATTAATTTTAAAGCATCATGACATTTATATAAGAACTAGCTAAAACCCGGCGTGCTTTGCTACTCCTATCGATATAAAATAAAAAATTTTCAAAATATATTCATATACATTTTTTGTTTATAAAAATTTTATTAATATTTGTTTGTCACTATCCAAAACCATAAAGTAATAAGACAAAGAAAGTTTGATATTTAAAGTATTTTATTAATTAATGATATTTATGTACATATATTATTTCTTATTCCTATTCATTAGCATAAATTTACAAAATATTACAAAATTACGAAAATATAATTGACTTATTTATATTTACAATTAAAATTTTTCTTAATAATTATTTCCTATTCTAAAGCCTTGGGATATACAATATTTTTCGTTTTCCCCTCAGGCGCGTAGATATACAAATCTGAAGGTTTCTCAACTCGCGAGCATGCAACATAAAGCTGACCATGTGAGAAGCATGGATTTTCGAGATTTATTCCACACACTTGCAGGGATTGACCCTGAAATTTGTTTATTGTCATCGCGAATGCCAAACGTGTAGGAAATTGCAACCGTTTAAAGTCGAATGGCATTTCCGATGTTATCATTGAGATCCGAGGTAGTAAGACATCCGTTCCTTTATATTGGCCAGTTGTAATCGTTGCTTCGATTAAGTTGTTCATTAATTTTTTAACTGTTAATCGAGTACCATTACAAAGACGTGGTGGATCAATATTTCGCAATAAAATAATTGGAACGCCAATTTTCAACTTCAATTCGTGGGGATACATTGACGACATCATCATTATTTGTAACAGTATCGATGGATTTATATGTTTTTAAATTACCATCGATTCTATTCAAAATAATATTATTGATACAATTAACGTCAATGTTTTTGGGTGCCATTAAAGCACGCTCACATAACCACTGCCTATTTTTGAAATTACGTTGAAGATTTGGAAAAACACAATATATTAACTCTTACTTTGATTGTGTGATCCTACAAAAGTTAATTTGTGTTAATTGTCATTTTTCCATTTCCTAAATCCAGCAATTGTTTTGTTGTTAATTTTAACGTGTGAACATGTTGCCAGAGATATGATGATTTTAGGCAAGCATTGAGTTCATCAGCCGGTGTTGAACCAGGTATCACAGGAAGTGTCTGGCGAAAATCACCCGCTAAAAGAATTAATGCACCTCCAAATAAATTAGAATTACTTCTCATGTCCTTTAAAGTGCGATCAAGCGCTTCTAAGGATTTTTTGTGGGCCATGGTGCATTTATTCCACACTATTATTTTATATGTTTGCAGGATTTCACCCATTGAAGAATTTTTCTTAACATTACATGTATAATCTTCAGAAAATTGTGTTTTCAACGGTAATTTGAGTGCATAATCTAAAAGTGTTGCTGCAATACCTGATGACGCAATGGCTAAGGCAATATTCTTTTGCGATCGAACTTTAGAAATAATTATTAAGAAATAATATATGTACATAAATATCATTAATTAATAAAATACTTTAAATATCGAACTTTCTTTGTCTTATTACTTTATGTTTTTGGATAGTGACAAACAAATATTAATAAAATTTTTATAAACAAAAAATGCATATCAATATATTTTGAAAATTTTTTACTTTATATCGACAGGAGTAGCAAAGCACGCCGGGTTTTAGCTAGTTTCAACATAAAAAGTAGCCTATAGTTCCTTCCAGAAATACAGGAAGAAACTGTGAAAATTTGAAGAAAATTGGTCCAGCCGTTTAGCAGTCCATAAAGCACAAACAAATAAACATACATACATACATACATACATACATACATACATACATACTACACATACATACATACATACATACATACATACATACATACATACATACATACATACATACACATACTACAACATACATCATACATACATACATACATACATACTAATACATACATACATACATACATCATACATACATACATACATACATACATACATACATACATACATACATACTACAGACATACATACATACATACATACATACATACATACATACATACATACATACATCATACATACATACATACATACATACATACATACATCATACATACTACATACATACATACATACATACATACATACATACAGACTACATACAGACATACATACATACATACATACATACATACATCATACATACTACATACATACATACTACATACATACATACATACAGCACATACATACATACATACATACATACATACATACATACATATACATACATACATACACACATTTCATTTTTATATATATAGAGGATGTTAATATAATTTTTCTTGTTAATGAATATAATACTAAACTTTTTGCATAAATGTTAAAAATATTTTATGAGTATTAAAGGCAGATATTAACTAAAAAAATAATAAAACAGGTAGTAAAAAACAGTATGATACACCATGGGTATATTTTGAAAATTATTTATTTATCATAGAGACACTTTTATGTTGAATATTTCTTTAATTCCAATGCATTTAAGCAATTCATTGATGAACAACAATTGTCTAAAAGAGTCTTTATATAGGAATTAGTCAAAGTGGTCAAATATGGACCGATCCTCATAAAATTTGGAGGATGGAGGATGTATTGGTATATAAACGTTAATTATGTTGAATTTCATCGCTGATTATAGTATTCTGTATACGAAGATTTTCGCTCATGACAAGAGCGTAAAAAATACAAAAATGTTATTTAGTTGCTTGAAAGCTTTCAACAAAGTGGGTTGATGTCGGTTTGTTTCAGAAATTACATTATTATGGAATGTATAATAATCACTGTTGCTAGATAAAACTGGCATAAAATTGTCAAAACTGGTCTTAAAAATCGGCAAATTCGTTAAAATAATTTTTAAATCGTCAAGAAATCGGAAAAGTAAAAAAATATATTATTTACTGTTAAAGTATTTTCGATAATACAATGGAATTTATATTTCTGAAATTAGGTTAGTTGTTCAATTATTTTTACACAACGATATTTATTAAGAGCGAACTGTCAGTAGACCAGGAAAAATCGTTCTTCAGCCAGACTGCTGTATGTGGAACAAACTTTCCGCAGAAATATTTCTTGTCAGTTTCGATTTAAATAGGTGTAAATTTCTCCAGCAATTTTCTAGATGATTTTATGCAATTTTGCACATTTTGCACAAATTGCCAATTTTTGGATAACCGACAAACCGGTTTCTCCAAAAGTCATTTTTTTATAAACTCTAAAGGGGATTTTACATTACAATACTTTGTACTAATATCAGAGTTTCATTGTCTTTAATACAAAATCAAATTTGTTGTCAAACTGTGTTGACAACATCTTGTATTCTTTTTAAAGGATTTCAAAGTTTTAAAAAGTACATTTTTCAAAAAATATTTAAAAATACTTCTACTGATCAAACAATATCAAATTTGATGTCAATCGAACAAGAAGAGTTGGGGAATATTTTGTATTATTTTTATTTTATAATAATGTCAGGATAAAAAGATGTCAAAAATGTCTTTTAAAATTTGTATCCCTTAAAAAAATTGAAAGGTATTTTTTACATATTTTGATCCTGACAGAATAAAATAAAAACAAGGAAACAAGTCAGAGTGCTATATTCGGCTGAGCCGAATCTTAAGTACCCTCCACCAGCTACTTATACATATATTAATACTTTTCTAATTGATCAAATATTTGTAGAAATAAGTTTTCTCATGTCTTGAATAGAAAAAATACAAAGATTTAAACAGCTTAAATCTATTACAATTCCATGATTTATTGAACATTACAAACACCATTTTCTTTTTATTTTTATAGCGCTTAGCGATATTTAGTAATTTGCATGTATGCATGTGTGTAAAAGATTTAAGGATTTTCTAAATAAATATATATAATTTTGTTCTACACAAATTGATAATGCAACGAGTTAACTACGGTTAAAGCGCTTTTAGGGGCAGGACATAGTATGGGAGATATGACCAATTATAGACGGATCGTAAAAAATTTTTTAAGCAAAATTTCTGTTCATAAAAGCTATATTTCAGTCAAATTTTGTATCTATATCGTAATTTAGTAATAAGTAATGTGTGTTTAAGTGATTTTCTGAAGGGAACCTTGTATGGGACCGACCGCACTTATGTTATGAACCGATCGTGAAAAAATCTTGAAATAGAATTTTTGTATACAAAATTAATATTTGGGCCAAATTTTTTATCAATAGCTTTATTTGGTAATGAGTAATGTGCGTTTAAGAGATTTTCGTAAAAGGACCTTGTATGGGAGCTATGACCAATTATGTATATAAAGACAAAATTTAAAAATTCTGTATCTATATCATTATTTGGTAATGAATATTGTGCATTTAAGTGATTTTCTGGAGGGTAGCTAGTATAAGAGCTATGACCAAATATGGACCGATCGTAAAACAATTTTATAGTTTAATTTATGTATATAAGAGCAATATTTTTGCTAAATGTATGGATATCAATATTTTGTAATGAGTTATGTGCATTTAAGTGATTTTCGGGAGGGAACCTTGTATGGGAGCTATGACCAAAGTTGGACCGATCATAAAAAAATGCTCAAATAACATTTCTGTGTACAAAAGTAGTATTTATGCCAAATGTTTTATGGGTATCACTATTTGATAATGAGTTATGTGCCTTTAAGTGTTTTTCTGAAAGGGACTTTGGGAGCTATGATCAATTATGGACCGATAGGAAAACAAATTCACAGTAATATTTGTCTGTATATGAGCAATGCTTGTGCTAAACTTTATATAAATATCTTAATTTAGTAATTAGTTATGTGCGTTTAAGTGATTTTCGGAAGGGGACCTTGTATGGGAGCTATAACCAATTATGGACCGATCGGAAAAAACTTTCACAGTAATATTTTCGTGCATATGTGGATATCTTAATTTTGTAATGAGTTATGTGCGTTTAAGTGATTTTCGGGAGGGGACCTCGTATGGGAGCTATGACCAATTATGGACCGCTCGGAGAAAAATTTCACAGTAATATTTTCGTGCATATGAGCAATACTTGTACCAAATTTTATGTGGATATCTTAATTTTGTAATGAGTTATATGCGTTTAAGTGATTTTTGGGAGGGGACCTTGTATGGGAGCTATGACCAATTATGGACCGATCAGAAAAATCTTTCACAGTAAAATTTCCTTGCGTATGAGAAATACTTATAACAAATTTTATATGGATATCTTAATTTAGTAATGAGTTATGCGCGTTTAAGTGATTTTCGGGAGGGGACCTTGTATGGGAGCTATGACCAATTATGGATCGATGGAACAAAAATTTTACAGTAATATTTCTGTATGTGAGAGCAATACTTGTACCAAATTTTATATGGATGTCTTAATTTAGTAATGAATTATTTGCGTTTAAGTTATTTTCGGGAGGGGACGTTATATGGGAGCTATGTCTAATTATGGACCGATCCAGAAAATTTTTTCTCTGAATGAATTCTATTCACATAAGATTTTAATTTGTAAAATTTTGTAAAGATTTCGAAATTGTGACGGATGTTATTAACAAAAAATCCATTTGCCGGGAATATGTACTTTTGTATGGGAGGTATATGAAATTGTTGACCGATTCTGGCAATTTTCAGCAGTAGTCAAGCTCTTGTGTAGAAACGAATGTATGGTGATTTTCATGGAATTATCTTGCATAGTTTTCGAGAAAATTACATCAGAATGTGTAAAAAATGCTTATTTTTTTCGAGGTTGTTTCAAATTTTGATTCATAACATTTCCGGATGTGAACCGATTTTGCTTATTTTCAATACCAAACTGCCTAGGATAATAATAAATATTTTGGGTGAATTTCGATAATTTTTGTTGCTTCGTGTTAACGTGAGAATGTTTTATACAGACAGACAGACGGACGGACAGACGGACATAGCTCAGAATTTCATAAGGTCCAGGAATATATATACTTTGTTGGGTCTCAGATGAATATTTCTTGGTGTTACACACGGAATGACAAAGTTATATATACCCTCTATCACCACTGATGGTGGTGGAGGGTATAATAACACAAAACATTTTACAACTCTTCTTGTTCGCTTGACATCAAATTTGGTATTGTTTGATCAGTAGAAATATTTTAAAATATTTTTGGAAAATTCACTTTTTAAAACTTTGAAGTCCTTTAAAAAGGACACAGGACCACGAAATGAAAAACTATAAACGGAGGTTTTCTCCATTAAATTTATAGTTTCAGACGTATATCATCCGGTTCGTGTCTAATTTTGATTGTCGGGCGGTGTTAAGAAACCTATTTTTTTGGCTTATTTTCAATATTATGATTTAAAATAAAAGAAAATTTACAAATTAAAATCCAAAAGAAAACTATAAATAAAATTTTGTAAAGAAATAGATTTTAAAAAAATTTTAAAACTTAATATATTTCAAACTACAAAATGTTTTAGTTTTTCAGACTACAATACATTTTCAAATAATACTTTGTATTAATTAGGGTGATCGACTCGATTTTTCGACCGGTTTTAAAACCGTTTTTTTCTGCTTTACCAGTGTCGGTTTTTTCTTAATGTTGATTTTTCGAATATCGAATAACCCGGTTTTTTCACTTTTTAAAACCCGGTTTCGAATACTTTTATTTGCTTTGTATTCAAAGATTATTTAAATGAAATTTTTAAGTAAATAATAATGCAGCCCGTCTAAATTTTAAAAATATTCGATTCGAGGAACTAGCGTATATTTTTCTACAGCTCCTTTGGTTAAACTTTTTTGATTTTCCTAATTAATTAAAAAAATTTATTTGTAAAATTGATAACTGTTTGATAAAATTTTATCAATCTTAAGATTATATTCCAATTACAATAATTAATTTACGGCTGAAGTGTTGGAATGCATATGCAAATTTCCTAAACAGGGCTTTTAAAATAAGCTTGGATTCCACAGTACCTTATGTTTAACAGAAGTGTCCCACTTTTTTCCTAATTTTTTATATTAAAGAAATAATGTAAATCAGACGACTAGATCTAAAGTTATAATCTTTTAAACTGTTAAAAATCATTTCGGGCCATGTTTCATTAATCAAATTTAAACATAACATTAAGTTTTTCAAATTAAAATATATTTTTTTATTTATAATGAAAAACCGGTTAACCGGTTTTCTCTGAATTTGAAAAAAATCAACCGGTTTTTTTAAATGTCAACTATTCGAACTATTCGAAAACCGGTTTTTGGAAAATGTCGAATAATCGATCACCCTAGTATTAATACAAAATAACATAATTTAAAGTACCTTTAAGAAATTAAACAATAAAAAATTAATTGAAATCAAACGCACAAATCAATTTTTCATTAAATACGTTTCTGCTTTTGTTTTCTTACTTCAAAAGTATTTGTTTTAGTTTTGCTCATGTAGATTAGTATTAGTATTGTACATTATATAAACGTTTGCGAAAGGTCTCGTTTGCTTTCATACTCTGCAACGAATACTGGACGAATGGTGTGAATGTTTTTAGTTTTTTCATGTGGCATTGAATTATTTCGTTGCTTGATGTATGAACTCATATAAAAAGAGATTGTAATAAAGGCAATGCACATTTGTATTATTGTCGAGTAAAGGCAATTCAAAAGCAATGAATTTGCGAATGGTCAGTAAACGTGAATGGTTTCATTCTGTTCTCTGATGTGAACCTACTTACATATATCACTAAAAAATTTCATTGAAACTATAATCGTGTTATTGTTACCCAACGAAATTGCCCATATACTAAAATTTAAAAAATTATTAGAAGACTCAAAATACCTACATATATTGAAAATCGTTCTAAAACAGAGCAAAGTAAATTTTAAGAGGGGTAACAACACGATTTTAGTTTTCATGAAATTTGTTAGAGATATACAAATCGTGGGACTATATTCAATGGTCTCAGTGATATACATCTCAAAGAAAAAAATATTTTTTGGCAATTTTATAACATTTTTTAAATTTATCTATCTTTAAAAAAAATCTGAATGCAAAACTCTCTATCTTATCCAAAAATTGCTTCAAACTCTATTATTTTAGATAATTTTCTGTTGCAAAGCAAGTCTTCTTGATAATTTGGACATGCTGAACACAAATCCGTCAAAAAATATTTAAAATCAGTCTAATAGTTTTTGACATATGGGCAATTCCATACGCTTGTATGTGACATTCGCACGCCTTCAGAGTAGTATAGATTTTGTAAAAATAGGAGTACTTGCAAAACAATTTTGTCATTCTGTTCCATTTAAAGAATACTATATTTGCAAAAGGAATCATCCCATTCGGAACCTTATTTTCCAAAATATGGATTAAAATATGGCGATATCATACGTGACAAAAAACGGAAGTGATTTTAAAGTACATGTAAATATTTACGAGAATCTGCGAATTCTGTAAGTGTATCTTTTTATACCCTCCACCACCATCAGTGGTGATAGAGGGTATATATAACTTTGTCATTCCGTGTGTAACACCAAGAAATATTCATCTGAGACCCAACAAAGTATATATATTCTTGGACCTTATGAAATTCTGAGTCGATTTAGCTATGTCCGTCTGTCCGTCCGTCCGTCTGTCTGTCTGTCTGTCTGTATAAAACATTCTCACGTTAACACGAAGCAACAAAAATTATCGAAATTCACCCAAAATATTTATTATTATCCTAGGCAGTTTGGTATTTAAAATAAGCAAAATCGGTTCACATCCGGAAATGTTATGAATCAAAATTTGAAACAACCTCGAAAAAAATAAGCATTTTTTACACATTCTGATGTAATTTTCTCGAAAACTATGCAAGATAATTCCATGAAAATCACCATACATTCGTTTCTACACAAGAGCTTGACTACTGCTGAAAATTGCCAGAATCGGTCAACAATTTCATATACCTCCCATACAAAAGTACATATTCCCGGAAAATGGATTTTTTGTTAATAACTTCCGTCACAATTTCGAAATCTTTACAAAATTTTACAAATTAAAATCTTATGTGAATAGAATTCATTCAGAGAAAAAATTTTCTGGATCGGTCCATAATTGGACATAGCTCCCATACAAGGTCCCCTCCCGAAAATAACTTAAACGCAAATAATTCATTACTAAATTAAGACATCCATATAAAATTTGGTACAAGTATTGCTCTCACATACAGAAATATTACTGTAAAATTTTTGTTCCATCGATCCATAATTGGTCATAGCTCCCATACAAGGTGCCCTCCCGAAAATCACTTAAACGCGCATAACTCATTACTAAATTAAGATATCCATATAAAATTTGTTATAAGTATTTCTCATACGCAAGGAAATTTTACTGTGAAAGATTTTTCTGATCGGTCCATAATTGGTCATAGCTCCCATACAAGGTCCCCTCCCGAAAATCACTTAAACGCGCATAACTCACTACTAAATTAAGATATCCATATAAAATTTGGTACTAGTATTACTCATATGCACAGAAATATTACTGTGAAATTTTTCTCCGAGCGGTCCATAATTGGTCATAGCTCCCATACAAGGTCCCCTCCCAAAAATCACTTAAACGCATATAACTCATTACAAAATTAAGATATCCACATAAAATTTGGTACAAGTATTGCTCATATGCACGAAAATATTACTGTGAAATTTTTCTCCGAGCGATCCATAATTGGTCATAGCTCCCATACAAGGTCCCCTCCCGAAAATCACTTAAACGCACATAACTCATTACAAAATTAAGATATCCACATATGCACGAAAATATTACTGTGAAAGTTTTTTCCGATCGGTCCATAATTGGTTATAGCTCCCATACAAGGTCCCCTTCCGAAAATCACTTAAACGCACATAACTAATTACTAAATTAAGATATTTATATAAAGTTTAGCACAAGCATTGCTCATATACAGACAAATATTACTGTGAATTTGTTTTCCTATCGGTCCATAATTGATCATAGCTCCCAAAGTCCCTTTCAGAAAAACACTTAAAGGCACATAACTCATTATCAAATAGTGATACCCATAAAACATTTGGCATAAATACTACTTTTGTACACAGAAATGTTATTTGAGCATTTTTTTATGATCGGTCCAACTTTGGTCATAGCTCCCATACAAGGTTCCCTCCCGAAAATCACTTAAATGCACATAACTCATTACAAAATATTGATATCCATACATTTAGCAAAAATATTGCTCTTATATACATAAATTAAACTATAAAATTGTTTTACGATCGGTCCATATTTGGTCATAGCTCTTATACTAGCTCCCCTCCAGAAAATCACTTAAATGCACAATATTCATTACCAAATAATGATATAGATACAGAATTTTTAAATTTTGTCTTTATATACATAATTGGTCATAGCTCCCATACAAGGTCCTTTTACGAAAATCTCTTAAACGCACATTACTCATTACCAAATAAAGCTATTGATAAAAAATTTGGCCCAAATATTCATTTTGTATACAAAAATTCTATTTCAAGATTTTTTCACGATCGGTTCATAACATAGGTGCGGTCGGTCCCATACAAGGTTCCCTTCAGAAAATCACTTAAACACACATTACTTATTACTAAATTACGATATAGATACAAAATTTGACTGAAATATAGCTTTTATGAACAGAAATTTTGCTTAAAAAATTTTTTACGATCCGTCTATAATTGGTCATATCTCCCATACTATGTCCTGCCCCTAAAAGCGCTTTAACCGTAGTTAACTCGTTGCATTATCAATTTGTGTAGAACAAAATTATATATATTTATTTAGAAAATCCTTAAATCTTTTACACACATGCATACATGCAAATTACTAAATATCGCTAAGCGCTATAAAAATAAAAAGAAAATGGTGTTTGTAATGTTCAATAAATCATGGAATTGTAATAGATTTAAGCTGTTTAAATCTTTGTATTTTTTCTATTCAAGACATGAGAAAACTTATTTCTACAAATATTTTATCAATTAGAAAAGTATTAATATATGTATAAGTAGCTGGTGGAGGGTACTTAAGATTCGGCTCAGCCGAATATAGCACTCTGACTTGTTTGTTTTAATTTCTTACACTATGGGACAAATTGTTCATTAGTAATCCATAATTTTTAAATAAAAAAAAATAATATAATTTTATAATGAACATTTTTAAATAACGTACGTGACACATCGTATGTGACAGATTTTTCTCCTGTTTTTTTTTAGGTTATAAAATATATATTTTGGAAATATATACATACATACACTTCAATAAAGCAAAAGGAGTAGGAAGTGCAGTCGGACATGGCCGACCATGTACATGTTTAAGCAATTTAGAGATACAAATAAAAAACTGGAGTTATATGGCGACTAGGGTCAAATATGGACCGATCCTCATAAAATTCTAGGGTGTGATTTTAATTCATATAAAACTAATTTGTGCCAAATTTTATCATAATACTAGTGATTAGAGGTGAGTTACGGACGTTTACATGTTTTTCTGAAATTAAACTTTGAATGGAACTAGGGTCAAATGAGGTCCAATCGTTATGAAAATCGGCATAAAGGTTTAGGCTTATAAACATTTTAGATCTGCCGATTTTTGAAGCGATAGTATTATAATTAACATAGTTATGAGCTAAAAGGTGATATTTTCGGGTCCGTTTGTATGGCGGCGAGGTGAAAAATAGACCAATTTCAAAAATTTTCAACAGTCTTCGTCTTTGGTGCTACAAAAATAAGGGTTTTATTTTTTCAGTCGTGGTTTACCTTTTCATGGAATTGCCCATATCGCTCATTATGATACTAATTAAATTAATTTTATTGTCGTGTTTAACCATATAACATTGATTTTGGACAAAAACATAATCTGCTGCTTTTTCAACAATTTGGTTTATTTTACTCCATTAAATTGCATAAAATATAATATGTATTTATTGATATTAATTCAAATACAAATTTTATATTTCTATGAAAAACTCTCTATCTGTTGGTTGTATGAAAATTTTCGTAGAAAAAAAGTTCTATCTGATTAGGTATATAGGTTGTTGTGCTTTTTTATAGAGACTGCCGACAAATATTTAAGAGAGTTATAGAAAGATAATTTGTGTAAAATATGATAATTAAAAATTTGAAACATTATTCTTTTTATTTTGAGGAGCAAAGTTTTCGATTAATCGATGCAGAAAATCGATTTTAGTATAAAATTGGTAGTGTAGAATAGATAAAATTGGTAGTGTAGAATCGACTTTTTACAGCAATAATCGATTAATGGTCATAATCGAAGTCGATTTACCATTACCTATGGGGGGTATATTGATTTTGTCATTCCGTTTGTAACACATCGAAATATTGGTCTTAGACCCACAAAAGTATATATATTCTGGGTCCTTATTAAATTCTAAGACGATCTAGCCATGTCTGTCCGTCTGTCTTTTGAAAGCACGATAGAGTCCGAACGGAACGAGATAAAGGATTGAAATTTTCCATAAATATTCTCTATAGGTAAGGTTTGTTTGGTATTGAAAATGGTCCACGTTTTCGGATAGCCCCCATACAAGTAGACCCCCGAAAAACAGCTTTAATGGGCATATCTGTTTCAAAAGTACGAGTATAACTATCAAATTCGACATAAATAAGTTTCATATGATCCAAAATCTCCCTACCAAATTTTGTGAGGATCCATAATTGACCCTACCCCCCATACAAGGCCCCTTTCAGAAAATTAGTTTAACGCTCATTACTGGCTTAAAAATACTAGTATACAATGAAATTTGACATAAGTCTCTTATGATCCAAAACCTCTCTACTAAATTTTATGTTGATCAGTCCATAATTGACCCTACCCCTCATATAAGGCCCCCTTCAGAAAATTAGTTTTAAGCTCATTACTGGCTTAAAAATACTAGTATAATAATGAAATTTGACATACGTAAGTCTCTTATGATCAAAACCTTTCTACCAAATTTTATGTTGATAGGTCCATAATTGACCCTACCCCCATATAAGGTCTCCTTCAGAATATGACTTTAACGCTCATTACTGTCTTAAAAATACGAGTATAGTGATAAAATTCGACACACATATGTTTCAATGAAGCCAAAATCTCTATATCAACTCCCCATATAAGGTGCCTTTCAAAAAATTACTTAAACGATCATTACTGGCATAAAAATACAGCATACAGAAGAGCCATGAAATTCGACACACATATTTTTTTATACGAGTTAAAACCTCTCTACCAAATGTATTGAGAATGGGTCCATAAGAAAATTACTTTGACGATCTTTGCTGACTTAAAAATACGTGAACAGTTATGAAATTTTATATAAGAAACATTTATAGGAACGTAAATCTTCCTACCGAATTTCATGCGAAAGTGTTGGGAACTGATATTCGATGTAAAGATGTCTTGTATGAACCAAAATTGGTCTAAAATATAAGGTCCTCTTCAGTTAATTTGATGAGTAATATCACCCTTATGTTTATAGGGGAGCATTCCTTTTAAGGCATACGGTTTGATGGTGGGTATATGAGATTCGGCACAGCCGAATATAACACTCTCACTTGTTATAGATACCATTATTTGGCAATGAGTTATGTGCGTTTAAGTGATTTTCGGGAGGGGACCTTGTATGGGAGCTACGGCCAATTATGGACCGATTCAGAAAATTTTCCCTCTGTATGAATTCAATTGACATAAAACTTTTACTTGTAAAAGTTTGTAATGATATTGTCATTCTACCGTAAGTTATTAACAATTAATTCATTTTCCGCGAATATGTACATTTGTATGGGAGGTATATGAACTTGTGGACCGATTCCGCCCATTTTTAACAGGAATAAAGCTTTCATAAAGCTTTCATATATAAAGCTTTCATATATAAACAATTGTGCTAATTTTTATGGAATCATGTCGCATAGTTTTTGTGAAAATTGTATTAGGATGTGTTAAAAAAGCTTAATTTTTTCAGATTTTTTTTTTTGAATTTTGATTCATAAGTCTCTCCGATTTAAACCGATTTGCCTAGGACTATAGTGAATATTTTGGCCAAATTTCAATAATTTATTTAGCATCGTTTTACAGAATTCCGATACCTTCACAAAATTTTTCAACTTAAAATCTTATGTCAATAGAATTCATTGAGAGAAAAAATGTTCTGGATGAGTCCATAATTGGACATAGCTCCCATACAAGATCCTCTCCCGAAAACCACTTAAACGCGCATAACTCATTACTAAATTAAGATTTGGAATAAGTATTGCTCATATGCACAGAAATATTACTGTGAAAGTTTTTTTCCGATTGGTCCATAATTGGTCATAGCTTCCATACAAGGTCCCCTCCCGAAAATCACTTAAACGCACATAACTCATTACTAAATTAAGATATCCATATAAACTTGGGTACAAGTATTGCTCTCACATACAGAAATATTACTGTGAAACTTTTTTCCGATCGGTCCATAATTGGTCATAGCTCCCATACAAGGACCCTTCCCGAAAATCACTCAAACGCACATAACTCATTACTAAATTAAGATATCCATATAAAATTTGGTACAAGTATTGCTCATATGCACAGAAATATTACTGTGAAATTTTTTTCCGATCGGTCCGTAATTGGTAATAGATCCCATACAAGGACCCTTCCCGAAAATCACTCAAACGCACATAACTCAGAAATATTACTTTGAAATCTTTTTCCGATCGGTCCATAATTGGTCATAGCTCCCATACAAGGTCCCCTTCCAAAAATCACTTAAACGACATAACTCATTACTAAAATAAAATATCCATATAAAGTTTGGTACAGGTATTGCTCTCACATACGGAAATATTACTGTGCATTTTTTTCCGATCGGTCCATAATTGGTCATAGCTCCCATACAAGGTCCCTTCCCGAAAATCACTTAAACGCTCTTAACTCTTTACTAAATTAAGATATCCATATAAAATTTGCTAGAAGCATTGCTCATATGCACAGAAATATTACTGTAAAATTTTTTTTCCGATCGGTCCATCGTCATAGCTCCCATGCAAGGTTCCCTACCGAAAATCACTTAAACGCACATAACTCATTACAAAATATTGATATCCATACATTTAGCGCAAATATTGCTTTTATATACATAAATTACACTATAAAGTTGTTTTACGATCGGTCGGTTGTGTTACGATCGATATATATATATATATATATATATATATATATATATATATATATATATATATATATATATATATATTTGTATACCCTCCACCACCATCAGTGGCGATGGGGTATATATAAGTTTGTCATTCCGTGTGTAACACCAAGAAATATTCATCTGAGACCCAACAAAGTATATATATTCTGGGTCCTTATCAAATTCTGAGTCGATTTAGCTATGTTCGTCTGTCTGCCTGCCTAAAACATGCTCACGTTAAACCTAAGCAAAAGAAATAAACCAAATTCACCAAAAATATTCACTGTTGTCCTAAGCAGTCTGGTATTGAAAATCAGCTAAATCGTTTAACAACGTTAAAAGTTATGAGTGAAAATTTCAGACTACTTCGAAAAAATTATAGGTTTTTTCGTAATCCTTAAGTCGTTTTATCAGAAACTACAAAAGATAATTCTATGAATTTTGTCCCACATTATTTTTTTTTATCCAGGCATAAATTATGTTGAAAATCAAAATAATCGATTTAAAATTTCCCATAGCCCCCATACAAAGGTATATATTCCCGAAAATAAGTTTATCGTTAACAACTCCCTCAAATATATCAATATCAACACAAAATTTTGTGCATGCAAATATAATATTAACAGAAATCATGCTATCAACGTATATCTCAGTAGGTCCACAATTGGTCATAGCTCCCATATAAGGCCCACTTCCGAAAATCACTTAAACCCATATATTTCATTGAATTCTAAAGCTATAGAGATAAAATTCGACTCGAATATCTTTTGTGTACGTATAAATCATTCTACCACTTTTTTCCGGATCGGTACATTATTGGTCTTAGCTTTCATATAAGGCCCACTTCCGAAAATCACTTAAATGCTCATATTTCATTGTCAAATAAAGTTATCTTGATAAAATTCGGCACTAATATGTTTTGTTTTTATATGAATCACTCTACGAAATTTTTTCCGCTATAGGGATAAAATTCGACTTGAATATGTTTTGTGTACATATAAATCATCCTACAAAATTCTTTACAGATCGGTTCATTATTGGTCATAGCTCCCATATAAAGCCCACTTCCGAAATTCACTTAAACGCATATATTTCATTGAATTCTAAAGCTATAGAGATAAAATTCGACTTTAATATGTTTTGTGTACATATAAATCATTCTACCACTTTTTTCCGGATCGGTCCGTTATTGGTCTTAGCTCCCATATAAGGCCCACTTCCGAAAATCACTTAAACGCTCATATTTTATTGTCAAATAAAGTTATCTTGATAAAATTCGACACAAATATGTTTTGTCTTTATATGAATCTCCCTACGAAATTTTTTCCTGATAGACCCCCATATAAGGTCCACTTACGAAAATCACTTAAACGCATATATTTCTTTGAATTATAAAGCTATCGGGATAAAGTACGTCTTGAATATGTTTTGTGAGCATATAAATCTTTCTACCAAATTTTTTCCGGGTCAGTCCATATTTGGTAATAGCTCCTATATAAGGTCCACTTCAAAATATCATTTAAACGCACATTTTTCATTATCAAATAAAGATTTCTTAATTCGACACAAATATGTTTTGTGTACATATGAATCATTCTACGAAATTTTTCCGGATAGCCCCGTAATTGGATATAAACGCACATATTTCATTAATTGATAAATCTATTAGAGTAAAATTAAAGTTGATTTTTTTGCATATAAATCATTATAAATTACTTAAATGCACATTGACAATCAAAGTTTTCTGGATAAAATTCGACATAAATATGTATTTTGTGTATATAAATCATTTTACGGAATTTTTTTCCGGATAGGCCCATAAGTTGTATTGGCTCCCAGTAAGGCACTTAATACCACCTTATTCGTTGTTAAATGATTATATATGGATAAAATTCGACATGAGTATGTTCTGTGTATAGATAAATCATTCTATTAACATGTTTTCGAACTGGCCTATTAATATAAATTTTTCTGGACTTATAAAAATTAGTTCGACATATGCATAAATGTTAGTACTCTCAATACGGAAACAAAAATGTTGCTAGTTAGTAAGTTAGTTTGAAAGGAGGATGTATATACATCAAATCTGAAGAAATACACCTAGGCCTCTATCGGGCCTGTTGTGCGCTCCTTAACCAGTGCCTCAGGTGGGAATCGAACCCACCACCTCCGGTCTACCAGACTAGAACACTAACCACTAACCTACCGGAGGCTAAGTTATCTAAAAATTAGATAGCTAAATGGGTTTTAATAAAAAGCTGGTGGAGGGTATTTAAGATTCGGCATAGCCGAATATAGCACTCTTACTTGTTTCTTATACCCTTCTCACGAAAGATCGATCAAATTAAAATTCTATGTCAATAGAATTCATATGGAGAAAAAATTTTCTAGATCGGTCCATAATTGGACATAGCTCCCATACAACGTCCTCTCCCGAAAATCACTTATATTATGGATCCTT
This sequence comes from Lucilia sericata, assembly GCF_015586225.1. Taxonomy (NCBI): domain Eukaryota; kingdom Metazoa; phylum Arthropoda; class Insecta; order Diptera; family Calliphoridae; genus Lucilia; species Lucilia sericata. The sequence continues at coordinate 158,792 of NW_023994391.1, read as the reverse complement.
ATAGGTAGCGGAGTTGATTAAGCTATGTCCGTCTGTGTGTTTGTTGAAATCAGTTTTTAGAGGACCCCAGATATCGGCGAGATCCGAATCTTCAATAATTCTGTTAGACATGCTTTCGAGAAGATCGCTATTTAAAATCAGCAAAATCGATCCATACATACCGAAGATATGAGCAAAAATCCGAGACAACCTCTGAAAATTTCATAAAAAAGACAATTTTTTTCATGCTTTGATATATAAGCAACAACAACACTGCTTTCTCATTGAGTATTTCGTTTCATATGTTTGGATGGCTGTGTGTTTCATTGCCTTGTGTATATTGGTTTTGTTTCTTGGTGTATTCAGTTTCGTATGTTTGGATGTATATTGGTTTCATTGCGTTGTGTATTTTGTTTTTTTTTTTTTTTTGATACCCTCCACCACCATCACACAGTGGTATAGGAAAAAAAAGAGGGAAATAATAATTTGGACCTTATAGGCCAACAAGGGGCCCTGCGGGGGGTCCTCAAATTAGGACACCTCGGCTATGTTAAATTTTTAAAACGATCCTATTTCTTCATTTGAGTTCCGATTTAAAAAAAATTTCGTATATAGAATCTCCTCATCGAGCATTTATTATTTATGAATATTTTTTGATGAAATTTTACAGTTAGGTAGATTTTTTACTCGAAATCCAAAATTAAATAAAAATTTCGAATTTTCTTATTAGAAATCCCGGAATTCCCATAAAAGTTTTAAAAAATCCCAAAAATGGGATTTTTTGGTTTTTTGCCTATTATATCCATACCAGGGGCGGGGTTATCGAAACCCGTTACAAAATGATTAAGAACATATTGGGTCATATAAAACAGGTCACTATAATTTGATATCGACTATGCGATTTGAGAATTTTTGCTCAAAATTGAATTTTCCATAAAAAATAGGGTTTTTTTGGATGGACCTGGTCCCCTCGGTATCAAAATTTTTTAGGTTTTGTTTCATTTATCGTATTTTAGGTAAAGTCAGCTTTCCAAAAAGTATAAATTCTATATACATCTTCTTAGAAACTTTTTAGATAACTTAAAAAGAAACAGATACTTTTTTCCCAAAAAAAATGGCAAAAAATCGCCTTTTTTTAATTTTTTAAATTAAAATGCCTATAACTTTGGACTCAGTCATGATTTTTACATAATTCTTTCACTGCTTGATATATAAACTTGTTGTTAAGCGAATAAAAAAAAATGGCGAAAATCGGGAATATTTGGACCCGCTATTATCAAAAAACTAAAGTAAGGACGGTAAAAATTTTAAAATTTTAATTTTCAAATGCGAATATCTCCTAAACTATAAGAGATAATTTACTGCTAAATCGGAACTCAAATGAAGAAATAGGATCGTTTTAAAAATTTAACATAGCCGAGGTGTCCTAATTTGAGCACCCCCCGCCGGGCCCCTGGTTGGCCTATAAGGTCCAAATTCAAAACCTAAACTCGATAACACCTCCTCTTTGTGCATACCAAATTTCATTAAAATCGGATTAACCGTTTAGAAGTTACCGAATTATTTCCCTCTTTTTTTTTTCCTATACCACTGTGCATCAGTAGGGTATAGGGTATATATAACTTTGTCATTCCGTGTATAACACCAAGAAATATTCATCTGAGACCCAACAAAAAAGTATATATATCCATGGTCTTTATGAAATTCTGAGTCGATTTATCTATGTCCGTCCGCCTGCCTGTCTGTAAAAAAACGTAAAAACGAAGTGAAATAAATTATTGAAATTTGGCCAGAATATTCCCTGTTGTCCTAGGTAGTTTGGTATTGAAAAATAAGCATTTTTTACACATTCTGATGTTATTTTCACTAAAACTATGCAATATAATTCCATGAAAATCATCATACATTTGTTTTTACACGAGAGCTTTATTCCTGTTGAAAATTGCCGGAATCGGTCAACAATTTCTTATATTCTTGTACACAGAAATATTATTTCAAAATTTTTTCACGATCGGTTCATATTTGGTCATAGCTGCCATACAAGGCAGTTAAACGCACATAACTCATTATCATACATTTAGCACAAATATTGCTCTTATATACATATGTCAATGACACTATACAATTTTTTCACGATCGGTCCATATTTCATAGCTCCTATACAAGAAAATCACTTAATGTACAATACTCATTACCAAATAATGATATAGATACAGAATTTACCCAAAATTTTGTCTATCTATACATTAATGTTACATAATTGGTCATAGCTCTCATACATGGTCCTCTTACGAAAATCTCTTAAACGCACATTACTCATTACCAGTGTTTACTTTTACTAATATATTAGTCAGCATTTGCCGCAAAATACACATTTTTATCACTCGTCATACTAAAAATATTTAAACTTTTTCAGATTTAAATAACATTGCTACTAAGTATTGCCGTTCTGTTTTTATGTTTAACTAGAAAAATTGCGACGTTACACTGCAATCTCTAGCAGCACGAATGAACAGTATTAATCTCCTGTTTGTTGTACAAGAAAAAAAATATATTTTTGTGCTATAGCAGCGCACACTCAAATCTGTTAAACTAATATGGCTAGTATTGATGATATTTTTATTTGCGCTGAGTTTTTCCTAGCAGCAATTAAATTTTGTTTTGCAACTGCTAGCTGCAAATTTATTTATCGTTTTCTTATATTTTATTTTATGAATAAACAGTTATACCAGTGTTACCACAATCTCTAATTAAGGATAATTATTTTTCGCAACATTAAAAATAGTTTGTAAAATATACATAGTGGCACCTCCCATATGAATTAAATACAGAAATCGTTTTTCTCGGAAACTATTAGAGTCAGAATCTGGGCAGACTTTTATTATTTTGTTCTAATGAATAAACATTTTTGAGCAATGTAGTTGTAAGATAATATTCTTATACTTATAACAATTTTATAACCAAATGATAGTTTTAAATATTTTTTGTTGTAGAAATTAATAAATTTATAATCACCTTGTATAAAACAGGGTGAACACACATAATTAAAATATTTTTTGTTGAATTCTAATGAGCTTACTTTACAAATTATTCAAATCACACTGCTAAATTGTGGAAGATTATTATATAATTTTTTTTAAGAAATGTAGTTAATATTATTTTGTAAAACATTAAGGAAAAAAACAAACAAATATCAAGGTAGTATTTTCTGTATTATATCATACAGAAACTATGAGAATATTTAAACTATATTTTAATAATTAATATATCAATCAGTACAGGATATTATAGGTCGAATATCATCGATATATGGATGATAATAAATATACATATATAAATATACATACATACATACATACATACATACATACATACATACATACATACATACATACATACATACATACATACATACATACATACATACATACATACATACATACATACATACATACATACATACATACATACATACAAAAATCAAAAAAGTAACACATTTATTTATTAAAAACAATTATGATAATTATTATTCACTACTTTTTTCCGGGTTATTTTGGTTACTTGAGTTCTTATTTAAGGTGTAGTTATAAATAAGTATACAGATAATTTCAATATGTATTTGGCTTAATGATATTAACAAAATTCATGAAAATTTTACCTGTTTGAATGTAATTATTTTCTAATAAAACATTCTGTACACTATAACATGGAAAAAATTCACTTTTTGTTCCGAAAAATTGAAATTTTTGACAATTGATCTGAATAATATTTATAAGAGCATTTTTCCTATTTAAGAACATCTGGCTATTTAAACCCCCGGAGTTTTGGATCGGGTATTCAATAATATCCCTCGTTTGTTCATTATGATGCATTGGAAGACGATATTTTAACTTTTAAATTAATTGTTTCTTTACAATAATTGCAATTCATTGCGGAACATGACCGTTTTTAACATATTATAGCGTTCATATTCGATATTTAACGGCGATTTCCTAAATTTATGTCTTAAAATGCGATATTAATAATATTTGTACTAGTTTTCATTAATTAACACAAGTTTTTTGGTTCCAATCATCCATTACACACTCCACAGTGGGGCAGAATGGAAATTTTTTGGAAATAAATCTGGCATTTCTAAACGGCTGATCCGATCGGGATAACATTTGGCGTGAGCGTAGCCAAGGAGTATTCGAGTTTAAGTTTTGAAGATGAACCCTGCAGATGCCCCAGGGACGGCGCTGTGGCGGCTCAATGTAGGGTACCTACGACATGTAAAATTTTTAAACTCGTGCCATTTTTTTGTTTTTTACCCAAATACAAAGATTTTATTTTCTGAAAGCGTTCTACGAGATCTTGAAAAAACATGCTTGAACATACTACTTATCACTTGTTAGTTAGACAACAAAATTTCCAATAATATGCAAAAAATTTCAGATCAATATCATTTACAGATCCAAAAATATACGTTTTATAATTTAAAAATTCAAAAAATTTTGGATTTTTGCCAAAAATGTGTCTTAACTCTTTTATTAATAAAATAAAATTTTCTTTAAGAACATATAACAATTTTATAGTTTTCTGAAAGGTATCTTTACGCAGAACGCTTTGGCGTAAAAAACTTGTCCTATTTTTTGAAAATGTTGCCACTGCGTCCTTCCGAATATGACCTATTTTTTATCAAAACTTCAAATTTGGGCGACATGTTCTAAAATCCCAAAGCTGGGATCAGAAAACTGAAAGCAGTTTTGGAAACCTCAATATGTTTTCTATTTACTCCAAAAGTATTTTCCCAGCCCTAAAAGAAATGTGGACCCTATGGGCAAAAAAGTAAAAAATCCCATTTTTGGGATTTTCATTCCTATCTTTGGGAATTGCGGGATGCCCTTTGACCTTTTCAATTTTTTTTTTTTGCATTTTCTTATTTGAAGTGACAAATTTAACAAGCGTTGAAAATTTCATTGAGTTTTGTTCATAAATAAAGATTTTGTCTTATATTACATATTTGTTTAATTTCTAAAACTATGATTTACAACAATTTAGTCCATATTTATCTCTTAATATCATTTTTTAGTTAGATATGGAAATTCTCGACCCTTTACAAAAAATTTCAAGCCAATATCTCAATTACATTCAAAAATATGTTCATTTAAACCTGTGTCCTTTAATTTCATCTTTTTCATATTTTAGTATTAAGTATGACAGAACATACATTTGGTGTTGAATAAAATATTTGGACAATTTTTAAAAATTATTTAGTTAATTATTTTATTAAAGACTATAACATTGTATATACAATAAAAAAATTATAATTTTATTATGAGCCACGCACAACAACACCTAAATCACCCCACACAAACCACCTTTCCCGCCCACCGAAATATAAAGCACAATTTAATACAATATCATCAATTAGTATAATAGCTTTTTTATTTGAACTGTTTATCTTAAACATAATACAATTAATTCTTATAACCTACTTATATAGTTAATTCCTAACACTACTTATTTTCTATAAAATAATCTGTCATATCGGTATACATATCCAGAAGGTAATATAAGTCCTTTAAATCTTCCTTGTTTTGAGATGATAGAGTTTCATAACAAATCCATCTTTTTCGCATAGTTGAAAGAACAGGATCAGAAGATAGAAGTAAACTATTAAAAATATTTTCGTTCTGTGATTGCCTGGAGCATTTTCTTGAGCTGAATAGTTGAACATGCTTAAAATCTCGATTCCTCGCTTCCTGGGCTTCTTCTGTTAACTCTCCAAGTGGAAGAATATTCGATTCAATTATTATTTGACCATGAAACAATACTTTGTGTACTGTTGGTGTTAGTTCCCTCCATGGATACAGAGATACAAGTAATTTAGAAATTTCAGATGTATATTCCCCAAATCGATTTCCATTAATTTTATGTTTACTATTCAGTGCCATTAAAATAATGTTAACTCTTCGAAGCAACTCCTTGTCGATTCCAGTTATTTTTGAAGTAATTTCAAAATCACGAAAAAACCTTCTCGCCGTATTACCGTCATTTGTACTGCCGCAACTTGGAAGTGGTTTGTCGATGTTGAATCCCATCTGAACTTTAAATTCTTCTTGGATTCTGCTTTTTTCCGCAGCTCTCAGTTCTTTCAATTCTTCATTATTTTTTATTGATTTAGTAAGATTCTCTGGCACACTTCTATATTTGAGGTCGTATGCTATGTGTAAAAAGTAATCCAAAAATCGTATTCTGGCATGAAGTGGTGAAATTCCGAAAGACAGGACTTCTTCATTAATACTTCTGCTTTTGTTTATATTTGAGAATTGCGACTTTTTTTCATTACATATTGAGCATCTCCAGAAGGAAGAAGTTTCTGTTATGGCATTGCTGACCTTTCCATCAATCATTGTTAAGCTTAGCTGATATGATACGTTAATAGAGAATTCCTTTATTTTTATGCAAATGGGCTCCAGTGCATTTATTTCATCTTTTAAATATTCCACTAAATCTTTTGTTGTTTTCTTTGACTCCTTTATATATTCAAATCCAATGGGTCTACAAAAATTTTTTGAACCCGGAGTTGTATTGATCCATATATCTTCAAATGAATTTCCGATGCTTGACGATGATGGATTAAGGGAATATGAACGAATTCGTAATGGCACTAATGATGACATAAATACACTTTTGTAGTCTGATAATGTCCGACTTCCACAAGCTTTTTTGTATTCTGGAAGTGCTGATAAACCCTCACATCCCCACTTACACATAAAGACAACATCACAGTTATGAATTTTCCTTAGTTGGTCTTCTGAAAAGTCTGACACAATTCTTGATGCTGTGTTTTCGAGCAAAGATGATATATCAATACAAGCTTCCTTCCACATCATTAACAGCAATAGGTGATGGTAGGATAGTTTGTTTTTATACCCTACACCACTTTAGTGGGGAGGGTATATTGGATTTGTGCTGATGTTTGTAACATACAAAAATATTCGTCCTAGACCCACCTTAAAGTATACCAATCGGCTTAGAATCGTTTTCTGAGTCGATTAAGCTATGTCCGTCCGTCCGTCCGTCTGGCTGGCTGGCTGTCCATGTAAACCTTGTGCGCAAGGTACAGGTCGCAATTTTCAAGATAATTGGATGAAATTTGGCACGCACGTTTTATTTGACCCAAGGACGAAGCCTATTGAAAATGGCTAAAATCGGTCCATTATTTCACCTAGCCCCCATAGAACAGAACCCCCCGAAAAGGGCTTCTGAGCTCATAATTATGTTAAATATATAGATATATCGATAAAATACGGCACAACTAAGTTTTATAGAAGTCTTGATGACCCTGCCAAATTTCATAAAGATCGGGCTCCATTTGACCCTAGCTCCCATACAAAGTCCTCTTCAGAAAATTACTTGAATGTCCCAAATTAACTTATAAACACAAATATCGTGATGAAATTCAGCACAATAAAATATTATGTAAATATAAATATATTCACAAAATTTTATCGGGCTTGGTCCATATTTGCCCCTAGCCCCCATATAAAGCATCTTTCAGAAAATTAGTTTTTCATCCATAAATTGCTTAAATGTATCGGAACAAGGGAATATTGAAGATAAATGCTTTATTATGATAAATAAATCACATTTAATATTCATAACTGGTGTAGGGTATCATATGGTCGGCCACGCCCGACTATACTTTCTTACTTGTTTTTTCTGGATCGTAAGTGGATCCAAAGTAAAAAATTACGAATTGTCTACCTATTAACATTTAGGACTATATTACTATAATCTGTAATTCAGTCATTGATATTTCTTATTAGTGAATGAATCGATGAATCATGATCATAAACGAAACGATCTGTCGAAAAAATTTAGATAAAAAATAGTTATAAATTTCTGAAAATTTAAGCATAATAGGACCTTTCAATTATAAGGATAAGCAAACAAATGGAAAATAGGTAAATATAAGATTTAAATATGCTCTGTCATACTTAATACTAAAATATGAAAAATATGAAAAAAATATAAAAAGGGCATCCCGCAATTCCCAAAAATAGGAATGAAAATCCCAAAAATGGGATTTTTTACTTTTTTGCCCATATGGTCCACATTTCTTTCAGGGCTGGGAAAATACTTTTGGAGTAAATAGAAAACATACTGAGGTTTCCAAAACTGCTTTCAGTTTTCTGATCCCAGCTTTGGGATTTTAGAACATGTCGCCCAAAGTTGAAGTTTTGATAAAAAATAGGTCATATTCGGAAGGACGCAGTGGCAACATTTTCAAAAAATAGGACAAGTTTTTTACGCTAAAGCGTTCTGCGTAAAGATACTTTTTAGAAAACTATAAAATTGTTATATGTTCTTAAAGAAAATTTTATTTTATTAATAAAAGAGTTAAGACACATTTTTGGTAAAAAAAACGGCAAAAATCTAAAATTTTTTGAATTTTTAAATTAAAAAACGTATATTTTTGGATCTGTAAATGATATTGATCTGAAATTTTTTGCATATTATTGAAAATTTTGTTGTCTAACTAACAAGAAAAAATTGAGTCCATTTGGTCCAAAATTACGCCCGGTATTCAAAAAAAGGCGGACCAAGGTATGGTAAATTTTGTATCACTAAATTTTTAAATGCCTATAACTCTGATATTATAAGAGATAAGTAGTATGTCCAAGCATGTTTTTTCAAGATCTCGTCGAGCGCTTTCAGAAAATATGAAAAACAAAAAAATGGCACAAGTTTAAAAATTTTACATGTCGTAGGTACCCTACTTTGAGCCGCCACAGCGCGGCCCTGGGGCATCTGCAGGCTTCATCTTCAAAACTTAAACTCGAATACTCCTTGGCTACGATCGGATCAGCCGTTTAGAAATGCCAGATTTATTTCCAAAAAATTTCCATTCTGCCCCACTGTGCACTCCTAAATACTACCAATGATCTTCAAATGGTGACCATGTCAATAACTTACACTACATATCGGTTCTGAAATTGATTATTGTCCAAAATAGTAAGATTTTTATATTATATCAGGCTCAATTGAAGGTAGGAATACGAATTGAACAATTTTGAACACGGATATATCTTAATTTGTTGCTAGAACAAATAAAATGTCCGATCCATAAAACATGGTTTTTGTATCGAGTATATCAAGATATGATTGGTAGCATTATTGTATGCTTTGGAAATCGGAGTATTTGGAAAACCTGTTTATATTAAAGGAAATATATAGAATTATCCAAATTTTAAAGTTTATATTGTAAGTCATAAGAAATCGGAGTTAAATTTCGGGTTTTTAAGAACGTACTGTGTTCAAAATGGCCAAATCCATGCATATAACATTAATTTCGAAATAACAACTCTTTTCAAAAGTTAAAAATTCTATTTCCAATGCATCATTTGGAGGGTTCAATGACCACCAGATCCAAAACCCGGGGTCTAAAGTGGAAAAAAATCGTAGAAATGAGAAAAAACTCTACTACTAATTAATTCCGGAGCCAATCGGCCCAAATTTCAAGATTTCGGAACTAAAAGTAGATTTTTTCAAAGTTATTGTGTAAAAAATATTTTATTAAAAAGTAATTATATTAATACAAGTAACATTTTCATAAATTTTGTTAATATCATTAAACCAAATATATACTGAAATGATCTGTATACTTACTTTTGTGACGTAAATTTTGCACCTTTTTAACTTCAGCTTAAATGAGAACTCAAAGAACCAAAATATGAAGAAAAAAAGTAGTAAATAATAATTATCATAATTGTTTTTAATAATTAAATGTGTTACTTTTTTGTTTTTTGGAAAAATAATATCTTTTTTTAAATAAAACCAATAAAAAATAAAACCAATTAACTGTATATTTGAATTTAAGCTCATGAAATGTCATAAAACTGTCAGTGTACTTACATACATACATACCTACATATGTTTATTTACAAATTGCAGCATCAATATTGCCAAAAAATAATAAATAAAACTACAACTGGCAGTAGCAAAACCAAAATAAAGTTACATTGCTGCTAGGAAAAACTAAACGCAAACAAAAATAACATCAATACTCGCCATATTAGTTTAACAAATTTGAGTGTGCGCTGCTAAAGCACAAAAATATATTTGTGTTGCCCTGCAATCATGTCTGCCTGCTACTAGAAATTGCAAACACGAGTTGCAATTTTTATATTAATACGAATATATATGACTGCAATTTTTAGTAGCAAAGTGATATATGAAAATGATAAAGTTTCATATTTATTTTATAGCAGGGTACAGATAGCGATCGAATTCAATTCGCTCGCGAGCGAGTTTAATTCGAGCGATTTAAGTAATTCATTTTCCGGCGAATAAATCTATTCGACTCGCGAGTTTAATTTTTAAACTCGCGATAAGAGTTGAAAATTTAAAGAGCGTAAAATAGAACTCGCTCGCGATTCGAGTCAAAACGACTTAATCGCGAGTTTTATAATTTTGTAAATGGTATAAATTTAAATTTATAAGGCATAATCAATTTATATATAAATATGACATAACCAAATAAGTTTCCCATTAAAATTATGTACACAAATACATATGTAGGTATGTATATTATTTGCTGCAAAGTAGTAGACACTTCGTACATACATACATACATACATACGTACATACATACATACATACATACATACATACATACATACAGACATACATACATACATACATACATACATACATACATACATACATACATACATACATACATACATACATACATACATACATACATACATACATACATACATACATACATACATACATACATACATACATACATACATACATACATACATACATACATACATACATACATACATACATACATACATACATACATACATACATACATACATACATACATACATACATACATACATACATACATACATACATACATACATACATACATACATACATACATACATACATACATACATACATACATACATACATACATACATACATACATACATACATCATTCAATAAGTGTTTTATTATCTTAATAATAAAATTTTCCAAACCTTTTGATTCACAATCAATAATCTAACTGCCTGTTTCACAATATCGAAACAACATTTTCTTTCTTATAAATATATTGAAAACAAAAAAACAAAATTTTTAATTTATTTGTTGTTTTCAATATATTTATAAGAAAGAAAATGTTCTTTCGCATTTAGAGAAACCGGCAGTAATAAATAAAAAAAATGTTTAAGGATCACTTGCATGTCCATCAATATACATATGTACATACATAACTACAGATAAAAAACATACACATTTAAATAAAAAGGTAGACAATATATTTCTTATACTTTCCCACTTTTGCTTTGTCAGACCGTCATAAAACCTACGGCTACACAATCACACATACATAATTATTTCCCATATTATTGGTTCTTTTTTACTACCACAACAGAACCTGTTTCTTGCACACACACTTTGCTGATTTTCGGCTCGAATTTAACTCGTTTTCCACTCGCTCGTAAGCGAGTTGAAAAAACAAAAACATGTAAATATCGCTTACGAAGCGAATACAAAACACATAAAACTCTAATTAAAATTGTGCTCGCGTGTTGAAAAATAAAACTCGCGATTTTGAATTTTAAAACGAGCGATATAAATAAAATAGCGATCGCGAGCGATATTTTTACCTACCCTGTTTTATAGTCATATACAAGAGAGGTGGTGCTAGTGCTGCATATTTAAACGCTGCTTTTAAGCGACGAGGTGGAAGACCCCTTACAAGCAAGAATTTGTGGACAAATAGTACAATGAGCCTTCTCATTTTTCTTTTTATAATATTTCCAAACTTTCGAACTCATTTCTGTAAGCAAAAACCAAGAATATTAATTCTCAGACTATATTTAAATTTAACTATTCACTCACTTTTTAAATAAATAAACATAAACGATCACTTTAGTTTTATTTTTGTTTATAATTGTCTTTTTTAATTAATAACTTTTTAAATAAACATTCAATCTTTTTTCCCTTTGATTCAACATAAATATTTATTTTGTTTCACGTAAAAAGTGTCAGAGAAACAAATAATCAAAACAAACCCATGAATTTAACAAGGTGTAGTTAGTAGCCTAGCTTGTAATTTTTTTCATATGAAGATTTTATTGAAACTCATATACAAAAAACTTAACAGCTGTTATTTAGTTAATCTCGTTAAATATACTTTACGAAATAAACATAAGAAAGCAATTCACAGCGATATGATAACAAACGGAAAGAGATACGTTAAAAGTTTAAAAAAACGAACAAATACAAATAGAAACAAAAATCAATTTAGCGATATTTTACAATATTAAAAACCGGTTAACCGAGTGAAAAAACCGGATAACCCGGTTAACCGAAAATATGCAAAAATAAACAGTTTTTCGGTTAACCGGTTAACCGGTTTATAAACACTAGGAGTAATTAAAACAAAAACTGCAAATTTTTCTTCAATAAGCTTAACTTGAAAAAATGTTGAAAATTTTTGGATTATTTATTATTTAAAAAGGTTTTTTAAGGCTTTTGGATTTCAGATGACGATATGTATCCCTGAACATTCTTAATATAATTGATATTAAATCTGATAAAAATTAATAAACTCTTTTCGTTTATTTTATTAGTCACAAAGTGTTTCAGCTGTTCATTTAGTTGAGGATTTGAAAAACTTACAAAGAGGTAATTTTGATCTACAACAACGTGAAGTGATGGCATTACAAGGAAGTTCACGTCACATTCAACAATCTCATATCATCAACCCTCATTCTCAAGTATATATGGATTCCAACAGTAATAGTGGTGGTATGCATGGTCAAAATAAAGTCTCACATTCCCGTAATAATGAACAACATACAAGTTATCAGCAACGTTCCATGAGCAAAGAACAACATAGCTATTCCATGCGAGTCGATAATGATAATGTAGCAGTAGGCTTGGCTGAAACGGATTCAGATCATGGCGGAATTCATGATTCACGTGCATTAGGCGGAGGTGGTTTTGGCGGTGTAAATTTAAATGATGAAACTAGTTCTGTGTCCAGTGATAAATATGAACGCGATGTTAATGTACTTAATCATTGTTTTGATGACATCGAGAAGTTTATAGCTCGTCTACAACATGCGGCAGCCGCCTCTCGAGAACTTGAAAGAAGAAGACGCAACCGAAAATCGAAGAAAAAAGATCCTGGTGAGGGACTTTTGACATTGCGTACACGACCACCACACGAAAAAGAATTTATTGACATATTTGCCAAGTTTAAGCTCTCTTTTAATCTATTAGCAAAACTTAAGGCTCATATTCATGATCCAAACGCTCCAGAGTTAGTACATTTTTTATTTACACCTTTGGCATTAATTGTGGAAGCAGCAAGCGATACATACTATGAGTCTCAACTCCCAGCAAGGGTAATAAACCCTTTGCTTACTCGAGAAGCTGTTAATTTATTGATTAATTGTGTAACGAGTAAAGAGACCGAACTTTGGCGCTCTTTGGGTGATGCTTGGACTGTGCCAAGAGATCAATGGAAGGATGATGTTGGATCTTATCATCCAGTCTTTTTAGATGGCTGGTCTCCGGACTACTTAATCATTGATGAATTAGAAAAACCAAATGCCATGACTCCTCCACCACCTGCTATTATTAGCAGTAGCAATAAACGTGTTCACGCAGAAAATGGCCGTGAACTAGATATGGACATGGCAGGGAATAGTGGTTTGGCTACCCATGATAATGCCGTCCTTAGTTACGATGATTGCGATGAAAGTGATAAATACAACATTGAAAACACAATTGACACAACGGATCGTTATAGTGAGGTAGTTATGTCATACAATGATCACCAGCAAAATACCAAAAATCATTCAAATGTTGCAACATCAATGGGTAGTGCTGGAGATGTGGGTGCTGTAGGAATACAGGCAATCACTACTGGAGTTCAAAATCTTTACAATCGTGGACTGCGTTCGACGACACATAAAAATATGATGGATCAGATAAACTCATCCTCACTGACTACAGGAAGTCATGCAGTGCCAGAAATATCAAGTAGCATACGTTCCGGAGATGATGTAATGGTGGAACAGTGGTTGGAGGAACTACAAGCGGCTGGTGCTAAAATAGTATTAGTAACTTATCCTCGTACTGCTAATAATGATAAAGAATTAAGTGTGGTTCGTGGTGAATACCTTGAGGTGGGTATGCTTTTTTCGCTATTCAATCATTTTATCAATTGATATCTAATTTCATCATACATGTTTTTTAGATTCTAGACGACTCTAGAAAATGGTGGAAAGCTCGAAACATTCGTGGACAAATGGCTCATGTACCACATACAATTGTTACACCCTATAACTATGGTGATGTGGAGACTGTTCGAAACCAAAACATGTATGACGGTCATCACCAGCAAACTTCCAATTATACAAAACCAAGAAACTCTAGTGCAACCGTATGTTTATAAAATTATTACTAAAAAATGTAATGCTAAAGGATTATTATATTTTCAGGACAATTTTGATTCCCGTACATCTAGCAATGACAACGCCGATTGGATACGTAACAAGCATTTGGGTAAGAAGGGCGAGTTTAGATACTTTTAGTTGCATAATTTAATTTAATTTGCATTGAGTAGAGATAATGTATGTATGTATGTGTGTATACAGCCCACCAGTTTTTGTAACACGAATCACAATATCCATTCATTATTTGTTTGTTAAATTATTTTTAAAACAAGTAAAAAAATGTCAATATCAATGAAAAACTGCATTATTACAATTGAATTAACGCATCCGATAACATATTCATGTTTCATTTTTATGTTTTTGTTTGTTTTATTGAATTGTTAAATTAATATACAAATATTATAGACAAACATATCGCAAATTTCCGATGGATCATAATTAAGAAAAACATAGTTTACAGTAAAATGGCTTTTATAATGTTAAGTAAATTGTATAGCAATCTATCTCAAATCGAATAAATTGAGATATTAAAAAATGTGAGAATTTCTAAAAATTTTTAATTACGCCTTTGCTAATAATTTTCCTGTTGCCCCAAAGCGATGTGTATATAGGTCCAAACAAATACAAACCTTTACGATGAACTGCGACTGACAGCTCGTGTTTACTGTATGTATTTTAATGAGAGCCGTCACAATCAATACGTCAAACTTGTGCATGAAGTTAAAAATTTGAAAAATATTCAACTTTGTCGTACGAAAAAGAAGAGGAAGAGGAAATGAGAACAAAAACAAAACTGTCAAAATTATTGTTTGTCATTTTTGTTGTGTATAATTGTGATTTGTGTGTGTGCGAAAAACACCATTTTTATATTAAATATTTTTATACATTAAATATTTTATATTGAATATTGTTTAAGTACAAATCGATTATCTGCAGTATTTTTCCTCTAAGTGTAAATCCTAATGATTTACTACTTTAGTTTACATCTTTGATGGAAAACTATTAAAGCCCCCTTCACACGAGCACACAAGTAATATGATCTGTCAAAATTTTGTGTAGAAGAGAACGGATGGGATCGTCTAAACGCAATATGTAATGAAACCATCACACATTGAGAGAAAATACGGATGGAAAATTTGACAGTCGTATGGCTCTCTTCATTTTTTGAAATGATTCAAAAAACAAGCAAGTCGCATTAGATCAGGAATGTATTTTTATGTAAACACATACAAAAAAAGTGAAACAGCTGTTCCATCTTACTTTGTTATTGTTTTATACCAATCGTGTAAACACAAAAAATATAAATCATACGACTTTTATTCTCTTTTTTGTCATACGGATGGAATTTCATTTTACTTTTTCATTAGACTTGTCGTACGTAAAGTGTGACCGTGTGAAGGGCCCTTAAGGTGGCAACGATCAAACAAATTTACACACACAGGATTTTTTTGATTGTGTTAGTGAAAAAAAAAACTCACACGCACTGGTTTGATGAAAATCAAAACACTTTTGATTTTCAACAGAAATTGAAACAGAAGAAGCAAACATTGAAGAAGAAGAAGCATAAATTCATTTTTATTTAGTTTTTGGTGTGACAACACCACATTTTTTGCCGCAAGGTAAATGAAATATAGATGAAAAAAAAAACATATTCGAATATGTTTAAACCAACAGTACCAAATTTTACTTGAAATATACAAAGAAAAATATCCAGTTTTTTAATAAAACAATTTTTCATTAATAAAATAATAATTTCAAAAAATTAATAATTGTTTTTTATAACAAAAATTACATTTATAATAATGGTAAAAATTGCATGTGTAACAGTGTTGACACATAACGCATAAAATTTTTTCATACATATTTTTATCACCATGCGGTAAAAAAATGATGTTGCCGTCGCAAAATCTAAATAAAAATGAAATTTATGCTTCTTCTTCCTCAATGATTGCTGGAATAAATTACTAACACATAAACAAGATTTGACCAAATGGGGACGTGTGGCCATACAGCTTTACTAATTCAACGAGTAAACCGCTAACTGTATTTAAACTTTGTTAGCCTCCATACTTAGAATTAAGTAGTTTTTATCATTCGTCATATAGAAGCCTTAAATAGCACTTCTTGTTGTGCATACATGCTTAAGGTAATATATAAATAAAGGAAGAAAAATCTTCTCCTTTTATAAAACTAATAATTCTTTGTGTTTTATTCTTTTTGTGCATTTACACTGAACCAAATCGGATTGACGCCGAAACATTGGTCGCTTCGAACCGAATAATTACATGCTCTTTTCGAACCGAGGATAAAACACTAAGAAGGACATACTCCAACGTATGAAAGGAAGACTCCTTGCCAAGGAATTAATAAGCGCCCTTTTTTTGGAGATTTGTTTAAGACTTAATTTAAATAAGGTTAGTAAATTGATATTAAAGTGATTGTGTCAAAAGGAAAAATGTATATAAACATACATAAATACATACATATGGATGTATATACGTATGTGTTATAAAGAAAAAACAAAAGAAAACAACAAACAAGTGTCTATTGTCGAAAGAGGGAATTAATTTTACTGCCAATAATTTATTGTGAATTAATTTTAATCCCTATTTAATACATCCTTGCGCGATTATATTTTATACAGTACCTGTTGACAGATAGTGATCGGTACTTTTATAATCAAGGCTGCGTTTTGTTTACTTTGGACGGACAGCCATAATTAATAATTAGAAATTGCATTTGCTTTTCGGCAAATTAATAAAAAATTAACTTTTCACTATTAAAAAAAAAATATTTTGGTGTTAATTTTTGAGTGAAATAAATAGTGATTAATAACCTAATTCAATATTAGTAATTGTGTTGCGAAAGTAAAATTCTTCTTCTTCCTTCTTTTACTAATTTATTATTAGTTACCCTACGGTCGGTCGATTTGACTTTTAAATAGTTTGTTGGGAAATTTATAATACAAATTAAATTTTTTTGTGAATTTGAACGCTGCTTCCATTTTTATACGGCTTTACTGAATACAATCCAATCTTAAAATTGTGAAAATGCCTTTGACAGCCCTCGAACGATTCACTCGTGCTTCAGATGCCGTAATAAAATTTGAGGCAAACTTTAATAATATACGCGAGGAAGAACATCACGTGTACTACTTCGAAGTTTTAGAAAGTGAATTGAAGATGTGTTGGGAAAAGGTGAAAATTACTTTCGATAAGTGTTTAGACGATCTTGAATCTTCTGAAGACGCAGAGCCAGAAGATATTCAAGTGGCTGAAAGTGAATTCCAGAGTACCCTTAATGTTTATTCGCGATGTTCAAAGTCGATAAAAATTAAGATTGATGAATTGGAAGCAAAGACTAAGCCTAAAGTTTCTCCTCATACAAACAATGATTCAAATTTTGATAATGTTAGTCATAATCTACCTCTTCCGCCATGTGATACGGACATCTTCAACGGCGATTATCTCTCATGGCCTACATTTAGGGATCTTTTCACTGCTTTATATATTAATAACAGTCGGCTTAGTAATATCGAGCGATTATGTTATTTAGTGAAAAGAACAGATAACGAAACGAGAGAAATTCTATCTAAATGACCGTTGACTAATGCTGGGTTTGATATAGCGTGGAAAAGTTTAAAAGATACATACGAAAATCCTTGAATGCTAGTTAATAATCAACTAAAGTGCTTGTTTGGTTTGGAGACAATAGCAGAGGAGAATAGTTCCTCATTGAAAAGGTTACAGCGTGGAATCAATGGATTTTTAACCGCTATGTCGATATATGAGATTCCCACTCAAAATTGGGATCCAATTATCGTTTTTATTTGCATACAAAGACTGCCCTCTCAGACAGTGACACTATGGGAAAAAAGTGTTAAGGACAAAACTGCCTTATCTTTATGGAAAGATTTGGACATGTTTTTGACCGAAAGAATCCAAACGTTAGATTGCATACGCGATCTTATGAGTTCCAACACTGATAAGAAAGGCATTGAACGCAAGGAAAAGACTCATGTTTCGAATACAGGTCCTACGAATGCTTGTGTTTTATGTAGAAAACCGGGCCATTTACTTCGTTTTTGCCGTCAGTTTGATAGAATGTCTATTCCTGAGAGAGTTAGAACGGTTAAAAAATTTCATTGCTGCATAAATTGTCTAGCTAACTCACATGAAGTAATGATTGTTTAAGTGAACATCGTTGTTCTATTTGTAATAAGCGGCACCATACTTCACTACATCGGGATTTTTCAGCTTCGCAAAACTCTAGAAATGCATTTCCTGAGTCATTAGATGACATCTCTTCTTTGGTTTTACGACCATACAATCCCATTCCTAATGACCAACGACCTACTAACTTGTCAACTGCATTGGTAGAAAGACCGACTACGTCAGGCGTTATAGTCGAACGACAAGTATTTCAAACCAGTCAAAACCATTCTATTCCTTTGGGTAATTTAGCTAATTCATTAGATGACAATTCTGGTGTGGTTTTACGACCCACTAATCATACTCCTTATGACCAACGACCCACTTTGTCAGGTACAACAGCTGGAAGACCTACTACGACAGGCACCATGACTGAACGACAAGTATTCCATACTCGTAGGAATCATTCTGTTCTTTTGGGTACAGCAACAGTCGACTTGATACACAATGGCTGTAGGTATCAAGTTAGAGCATTAATTGACCCTGCTTCAGAATGCCCTATAATTTTGGAAAAGTTGAGAAAAAGATTAAAGCTTCCAACCATTTCCGAAGCAGCGAAGTTTTCGGTCGTAAATGAGGAATTTTCGGCCATTTCGACGAAGACTTGTAATTTGATAATAGGTTCTAGTACTGCTTCGTCATTTTTATTAAATACTTCTGCTTCTATTTTGCCAAACATTTCGAGAAATTTGCTTCCGGTATCGGTCAATGCCGACAAATTACCAAATCTTCATTTGGCAGATTCGAATCCTTTCAGAAGCAGACCTGTGGAAATATTATTAGGAGCTGATGATGCCAAACATTTCGGGAAATTTGCTTTCGGTATCGGTCAATGCCGACAAATTACCAAATCTTCATTTGGCAGATTCGAATCCTTTCAGAAGCAGACCTGTGGAAATATTATTAGGAGCTGATGTATACCCCCAGCTTATTTTACCCGGAATTAGGAAAAAGGTACTCCGATCATTATTGACTCAAAAAACCGTATTTGGTTGGATATTAACCGGTTCTGTAAAAGTATTAATTCATCCCCTACGAAGGAAAGATATAGACCAACTAAAAATAGCTACATTCCAACATGGAATCGTAATTAACCCAAATGATGTAGGAACTAGTTAGTTTATCAATCTGTAATAGAACCGCTACTAATTAGAATGTTTGTAAATCATTATTTTTTCATTTCGTCTACGACAACGCACTACGTGCAAACACTTATTGTAACCTTTTACGAGGTAATATTTAAATATAGATAATTCGAGATTTACGTCTATCCCTAACGCTGTATTAATAGAATCGTAAAATATGAGAAGAATTTTTAAGTAATTTTACTATTGATCGCTTTGTATGGCAGACTTGTTGTTTTGAATTCCTAAATGATCACTACTTATATATCAATTTACTTTACTAACCTTTTCCTAAATTAATTTTAATTCAGCAAGAGTCCTTAGTGATTCAACCGGAGTCTCATCATGGCTCAACCAGAGTCTCTTAATGGCTCAACCAGAGTCTCATTATGGCTCAACCAGAGTCTCATCATGGCTCAAACGGGTCCATAATGACCCAAGTAGAAAAAACTGGAGTCTGATCATGGCTCATTTTAATTTGGAAAAAACAGTCCACGAGAGTCCTTAATGACTCGTCATTTATTTAGTTACAACACCTTAAGTGTTGCAAGGGGGCCGGCAATGTTTAAGTACAAATCTATTATTTGCGGTATTTTTCCTCTAAGTGTAAATCCTAATGATTTACTACTTTAGTTTACATCTTTGATGGAAAACTATTACTAATTCAACGAGTAAACCGCTAACTGTATTTAAACATTGTTAGCCTCCATACTTAGAATTAAGTAGTTTTTATCATTCGTCATATAGAAGCCTTAAAGAGCACTTCTTGTTGTGCATACATGCTTAAGGTAATATATAAATAAAGGAAGACAAATCTTCTCCTTTTATAAAACTAATAATTCTTTGTGTTTTATTCTTTTTGTGCATTTACACTGAACCAAATCGGATTGATGCCGAAACAAATATTTTTTATATTATTAAAACATATTTAATTATTTTTTCATACTTTATAAACGCAACGATTGGACATCACTTTTTTTACGTTGCGTAGCTCTCAGTCGCAGTTCGTCGTAAAGTATTGTATGTGTTTGGACCTTATCTTATATTTGTGTATTCACATAACGCACAGTTAATTTATAAAACACTAAGGACGGGTTTTCTGATAAAGATAAACTACATTCAGTGTTAAAACCTAGCTTAAACTAAATTTTTTATTTTTCAGTAATCGTTAATTTTGTTTATTATCTCGGTTTAACTGAGAATTATTGGCCAGTTATAAATATTGAAACGTTATCAGTCAAAAACCATAAAATTAGGAATTCGAAACAAGAAAACGAAAAAAACTTGTTTTTTAACTTAATAGCATTTTTTGAGTCATGTATAATTATTATTTTAAATGTGTATTTTATATTTACTAATATATTTTATTTTATAAAATACATATATTTTTTCGATCATTCGGTTGGCTGAGCTATTCATCAATATTCACATAACCGGGTATGTTTTTAATTTTTGAAGTGATATATCTCGAGATCTATATATCGTATCGACTTGAAATTTGGGGTACTCTTTCAGAGTAATGTTTTCTTAGTAAGATATATATTTTTTAATCCGATTTATGACCGATTTTCTACTTTTACCTCGTACTAAAATACCCAACATATCCGGGTATGCACAAAAATTATATGTCAGTTATCGGACAAAAATTAAGTTTTTAGTTTTATTATTTAAATTATATATATTTTTGTATCTTACTGAAAAAATTTAACTAAACAATTTCCCTAGTATCAGAAACAGAAGGAATTTATTTAATGATCATCGATTTTATATACCTTAATTAATAATATAGAAAAAAATTGTTCAATTATATTCCTCCGTCTATGAGTAATATCTTTCTGAAGTCAAAATTTTACAAAGTCAAATTCTACATAATGTACAATATACGCTATGAAGGGGTTTTTCTTTCGGTTTTTTGCATATGATATTTTTGTTAATAGGAAAACAATGAGAAAACTTAAAAATGGCTAAAATTTAATGGTATGTGGTCAAAAACTATTTAATTTATTTGTACAGGCGTTTTATTAAATTAGCTTTAATAATTATCTAAATTATACACTAGAAATGTATAAAATGATGAAAAAGCCATATAAATTGTATGACATACCCAGGTATGTTGGGTACTGATGTAGGTAATTTTGCTCGGGTATAGACGGTTAAACTCACAGTAAGTTTATTAAGGTTTAACTGAGTAGTAAGAGAACCGTCCTAATGTAATTAAACACAACAGTAATATTAGTTTTTCGTAGAAGCACAAAAACACTTCCAAATATGTATACACTAACAATTTCGATATCAAATAAATTTTAAATTGTTAAAAGAAATTCGACCGTTAAAATAAGCAAATTTTGAATTCATTCCGTGCAACTCAACAATTTAATCATATTAAGATATATCTGAACTAAATAATATAAATTAGGTATATTTTTAAATTTTGTTAAAGACTGAAAGGTAGAATAAAGGAAAAGAACAAGCTACAAAAATTTAGTCTTGTAATTGACTTATGAAGGTTAGCACATGGTTCTACAGGAAACACTTTATATTAAGGGAACCTGTCACTTTAAAGTAGTCATTTTCAATTTTTTTCTAATTAATATGTCACATTTGGGCTAGTTATGTTCAGTTCGCTTAAAGTCAATATATAAATAATATATCATTTCCATATTGATAATAAATAACAAAATAAACATTTAGTTTTGTATTTATATATATTGACATAATAAACCTACTAAGCTCTTTTTTATATAAATTTGATATCGAAATAGATGTATTTTTATATATCCTTAAATGTATTGCTATCGTATTTTTGCAAGATTATTTTGTGTTGTCTGAATGTAAATGGCAAGTCTCAAAAATATATTGAATTTTTGAAAT
This sequence comes from Lucilia sericata, assembly GCF_015586225.1. Taxonomy (NCBI): domain Eukaryota; kingdom Metazoa; phylum Arthropoda; class Insecta; order Diptera; family Calliphoridae; genus Lucilia; species Lucilia sericata. The sequence goes on along the minus strand of NW_023994391.1, from coordinate 136,123 downwards.
GTTAACAAAAAAAAATTACATATATTAAATTATTGTATTTTTTATTACAATGAAAATATTTTAAATTACATTATATGACAATTCCAATGTAAGCGCAGATAAATGTAAAACTATGTATTATGAAAATAGATTATAATTTGAAAAATATTAACAGTATAGAACTCTGTTTTTGATTTAATTGTTTTGTTATTTTAATACTAAACTCAATAAATACTCAATAAATATTACATAAACCAATTTCTTATTATTAAAATATATGTATATTGCCTAAATAATATATCCATACATTCTTGAGACTGGCCATTAATTATTGTGTAATTTGTATTTTGGTATGTATATTTATATAAGTAGTATGTATTGTCAACTAGTTATATGTATTTGAATTGATTTTATGCCTTGTGTAAAATGTCAGAATTATTGCTTTCGTTCCATACTTATTTTGATACTTATACTTTCTTTTCATATTTAAATTTAAAACCAAAAATAATAATAAATCGAATATAAACATAAATTCATACAGATGTTTCCTGTATTAAAATATTGCTTTTATGTAGGGATTTATAAAAAATAAAACAAGTAAGAGTTCTATATTCGGCTGTGCCGAATTTTATATAACCTTCACCATAGTGTGTTAAACAAAAACATCCCCTTTCATATGTTATCGCTTTCTCCGGAATCTACATGTTTAATTTCATTTTTCTAGGTTCAATATTATATAAAATTCCAAAGTACCTTTAGAAGAACGAAAAAGCACCAAAAAAATTGCCTCTTATATGTAGCATATAACAGTCTGAATTAAGAAATTAATTTTTGTCTGTTGCTTAGTTAGAATGCTATATTCGGCGAATCTTAAATACCCTCCACCTGCAAGCTACATTTTATTAAAAATCAATATAAATATGTTATAAATGGATAAAGTTATAGCACAAAGTATAGAGAGGTGTCACTTTTGACATTTAAAAAAGTCTAAATTCAGCGAGAAGAGGTATAAAAACCACAGCTAAAAAATTATTGAAATCGTTCTGTGCGACAGAGAGAGCAATAGTTTTTTGCTCGTGACGCCTCTGTATACCCTGTGGTTATAGGGCCGAATTTATAGTTTATACTAAGGAAATAAATTTTACTTAAGTATGTACTTTAGTACTAAAGAACTTTATTTCCCTTATAGAGAACTGTTAAACCCGGCATATGTTTTGTTTCCGTAATTCAGATACTATTTACCATTTTGTAACATCTTTATGCATTTATGTATGTAACTAATTTTGATTAGGCGCAGAAACATTTTTATTAAGTGATTTTCAGATACCGACCTATTATGTGCCGATCCTGCCGATAACTTATATGGGAACTATGAGCAATAATGGACCAATTCGAACAAAAAATAATCAAAATGATTTATCTATACACAGAACATACTCATGTCGAGCTTAATAATAAATTATGTGGTATTAAGTTGTTTTCAGAAGTAAACCTTATATGGCAGCTAGTTATGGACCGATACTGGAAGAATTCCTTATATGGGAGCTGTAATCAATTATGGACCGATGTGGACAATGTTCACGAATGATTTATATATATATATATATATATACAAAACAAATTCACGTCGTTTTTTACCCTGATAGCTTTATTTATTAATGAATTATGCGCTTTTAAGTGATTTTCGGATGTGGACCTTATATGGGAGCTATGACCAATTATGGACCGATCCGAAAAAAACTTCGTAAAGTAATTAATATATACACAAAACTTATTCATGTCCAATTTTATCCCAATAGCTTTATTTATCAATGAATTAAGCTTGTTTAAGTGATTTTAGGATGTGGACCTTATATGGGAGCTAGTACCAATTGTGGACTGATCCGGAAAAAATTTCACTGAATGATTTATATCTAAATACAAAACATAGTTCTACCCTGATAGCTTTATTTATCAATGAATTATGCGCATTTAAGTGATGTTCGGATGAGGACCTTATATGGGAGCTATGTCCGATTATGTACCGATCCGGAACAAATTTTGTAGAGTAATTCATATATACACAAAACACATTCATGTCGAATTTTATCCAGATAGCTTTATTTATCTATGAATTAAGCTCGTTTAAGTGATTTTCGGATGTGGACCTTATATGGGAGCTATGACCAATTATGGACCGATCCGGAAAAAAATTCCGTAGAGTGGTTTATGTATACACAAACATCCTCATGTCAAATTTTATCCCTATAGCTATATTTATCAATGAAATGTGTTCATTTAAGTGATTTTCGAAAGTGGACCTTATATGGGAACTATGACTAATTGTGGACCGATACAGATTTAAGTCCGTAGTTTTGATTCCTGTTCATATAATGTCAATATGTACAAAATTTTGTGTTGATACCGATATATTTGAGGAAGGTATTAACGACAAATTATTTTCCGTGAATATATACATTTGTATGGGGGCTATGGGAAGTTTTGGATTGATTGTTACAATTTTAAACATAATTAACAGTCATCGACTATCTCTCAATGCGAACGGTTGTCTTTCTCATCTGTCTGCATTAACTCATATTCGTAATAGTCTAGAGTAACGGTTAACGACTTTATTGTTGTTTTTCTTTTTTATTCGCGTTCTTTTCATTTGTTTTTGCATTAATAACAAAGTTACATTTCTTTATTTATTTATTGTTCTATTAAAAACAATAATATGGCGCCGGGCCCACCGGACAAATACTCTAACAATAAATTTTATCCTCTCGGAGATTATGTAAACAACCCTACAAAAAAACAAAAGCAAAACGAATTCCCAGATTTACCAACGCCTCACATTAACAATAAAAACCAGCCAAAATACGTCTTAATCTCATCAACAGACTCAACCAAACAACTTGCAAAGTTAAGCCCCTTTGCCATTAAAAAAGGTGTGGAAGATATTAGCACGGAGTACACCTCTATTTCCCTTTTAAGGGATGGTAATCTACTGATTCTTGCCCGTAATTCGCGTATTGCAGATAAGTTTGTAAGAGCAAAAACTCTCTCAAACGTCTGCCCTGTTTCATGCAAACTTCATGACACACTTAACTCAGTAAAGGGTGTCATATACGCCCCATGCTTAATACATGTGCCTGAAAAAGAAATTGTTGAAGAGATGAAAGAACAAGGAGTAACAGACGTTTACAAATTCACTAAACCCAGTGAAGACGGTAAATCTCGCATTCCAACTGGAAAAATGATCATAACCTTCGATTTATATCGTTTACCGCAATCAGTTGATGTTGCTTGGTACAAATGCAAAGTAGATCATTACTTTCCGAATCCCATGCGATGCCTTAACTGTCAACGTTTAGGACACACACAAAAGCGTTGCCGTGGTGACGCTACTTGTCCTGAATGTAGTCTACCCCCCCACGATAAGGAAAAGTGTCAGCGTACTTTTTGCACAAATTGCTCTGGAAAACATTCATCTTCGGACAAAAACTGCCCTAGATATCTCCAGATGAAAGAAATCTTAAAAATCAAAACAATAAATTACTGTAGCATTGGAGAAGCACGTAGAAAATATAGAGAAAGCAATCCAATAATAACAGCTAGCGACAATACATATGCAAATATCACATACGAAACACCTACAAAGCGAAAAGAGGCAAAGAATAACGAGAATAAGCAAAAAGATCAAATTTTTGACATCACAACTCCACTAAATAACACTAAAGTTAACGAACCCCTAGACACACCAAAAACATCAAAACCTAAACCTACAACAACGAAGAAAGTTGAAAATCAAAAAGAAAATTGCAAATCTAAAGAAAACAATGATAACAAAAGTAATAAAACAGAAACAGCTGTTTCCTCAAATAAAAACTTTGGAAACGAAAATAATGCTTTGAATTCTAATAACACATTTATTTCCCCTATTTCATCAATAACTCAAACACTAATAAGACAAAATAGTTATTTCTTGCCGTCGGTCAACGAGGAATCCCCCGATGACCCCGAAATGGAGCTCTCACCTCTATAATACACTCATTTTTAATAAATCCATCATTTAACAATAATCATATCCCGCCCAGACCATAATCATATTTTTTTGCTCTCAGCTTATGAGTTTTACTGTTTTACAATGGAATATACACGGCCTTTTGAATAACTTTCAAGAGCTACAATTACTTATAAAGGATATGGATCCCTGCTTTATATCGCTTCAAGAAACTCACTGTGCTTACAACTTTACACCTATACCTCCCAAAAACTACAACGGGTACTTCGTGAACTCAGTTCTCAACTCCACCTCTAAACAAGGAACTGGTATTTTCATTAAGTCAAACATACCTCATAGACAAATCAACATAACCTCAGTGTACCAAGTAGTTGCAATAGAAGTCAATCTAAGTAAAACGTTTACAGTGCTCTCATTTTATATACCGCCATGCCAGGATATCTCTATAAATGAAATCTCCAACATCATATCATCTATTACCACGCCATTGCTGATTTTGGGCGACTTCAACAGCTGGAACACGATATGGGGCTCGACAAATAACAACAATAGAGGGATCTTAATGGAAAATATTATTGAACGAACCGATTTGTGCATATTAAATAATGGTAGCCCAACCCACTTCTCCACCCATAATACTTACTCCCATATTGATCTATCGCTTTGCTCGCTGGACTTGCTCCCCCTAGCATCCTGGGATGTACTTAATGACTTACATGGCAGCGATCACTTCCCTATTAAATTAATTCTAAAATTGTCAGAAGAAATCTTCAGGCCTGTCAAAGCTAAGAAATTTTTACTACATAAAGCTGACTGGTACAACTTCTCAAATTCTGCAGATAAAGAGATCGCATCCCGTCAAATAACACAATCCAGCAACCAATGTGCCGCAACAGTGACTAAATGCATTCTTTCTGCCGCCAATTGTCACATACCACAACTCACACATAACTATAGACCAGCTAGGTCGCCAGTCCCATGGTGGAATGATGCTCTTGCTGATTTAAGGCACCTTAAGATGAAGGCATGGCAAAAATTTAAATCCGCCCCTCATCAAGAGAATTTAATTGCATATAAAAAGCAAAATGCGATTTTTCGTAGAGAGTTAAGGAGAGCAAAAATTTTAAGTTTTAAACGTTTCACTGAGGATATACATAGGGACACGCCCATCTCAACAGTTTGGGATAAAATCAACAGAATCACACGAAAATCATCTACTACCATAATCAAGACCATTAACACACAGCATGAGTCAATCTCTGATCCAAACAAAATCGCTAACCATTTCGGTGAGGAATGGGCCAAGTATAGTTCAGATGAAAACTTCCCACCTTTATTTAACTCGGCCAAGAACTCAGTCAACTCAATAGTCATAAATAGCACACAAGATAGGATTGCCAGTCAGCTTGAAGTTCCAATTTGTTTGTCAGAACTAAACAACTGCCTAAGTAAAGTAAAGGGCACTACGCCAGGCTTAGATCGCATTTCATATCAAATGATTAAACACCTTAAGCATACATCGAAATTAAAACTACTAGAAGTCTACAACACTATTTTTGACAGTGGCGTATTGCCTCACACCTGGAAGCTGGCAGTAGTAGTTCCCATACCAAAAAATAAAAATCCTGCAACGGTTGGTTCCTTTCGGCCAATATCTCTTCTACCGTGTCTTTCCAAAGTTATTGAAAGGATTATTGCTGCAAGAATGTCTTGGTTTATGGAAACAAAAAAACTAATCGCTAAGGAGCAAGTTGCTTTTAAAGCCAATAAGGGGTGCGATGACGCACTGCTGCATATGCACTACTACATCACCAATGCCCTTTCTGCAAAAAACCATGTCACTGCTCTTTCTATTGATTTTGAAAAAGCATTTGATAGAATTGGGTCACATGTTATTTTAAACATTTTAAAGTCTTGGTCGATTGGTCCTAAAATATTCAACTTTATAAAATCTTTCTTGGCAAATAGACGGTTTAAAGTCAGAGTTAATGGAACTTTATCAAAATCATTTCCTCTAAGTAACGGTATACCACAAGGATCACCGCTGTCGGTAGTCCTATTTCAGATTGCTTTTAACGAAATCAGTAAAATTATTTATGTTCACCGGATTTTAGATCATTGTCTTTATGCAGATGATTTATATATTTTTTGTAAGAAGAATGACAATAGTGAGACAACTGATATTTTAACAGGCCTCCTCCAAGAAATAAACAACTGGACGAAATATTCCGGGGCAAAAATCTCTTTAGATAAAACAAAGAAATTTCATATATGCCGTAAGCACAATTGTGATTCTAATAACTACTCAATACAATCTGATGGTACGAATATACAAAATGTAAATAAGCTAAAAGCCTTAGGCGTTATATTTTCTCACAACTACAGTTGGAAAGAACACCTGCTTCAACTTAAAAACTCTCTGTTGCCTAGGGTAAACATTATTCGCTATTTATCACATAGGAGCTTCGTGCATATCAACACTTTGTCATACTTAACTAAAACTCTCGTTTTATCAAAAATAGACTACGGCCTCATTCTTTACGGTAATTCTTGCAAAACTAGTTTAAATATAATAAAACCAACTTACCACCGTGCTGTCCGGGCATGCTTATATGCCTTTAGAACCACGCCGATTAGCAATATGCTTGCTGAAGCGGGTCTCCCCAGTATAGAGGACAGATTTTATGAGGTCAAAGCAAGGTATTTACCAAAACTTCTAAACAGTACCAATTCTGTTATTGACAAGGACATCACCTCTATTATTAATAGTAAAAAGCCAAAGAGAATAATTTCAGCGATTGCAAAGTCTCTTGCTCTGACAGAAGAGTTAAACTTGCAACTTAAAATGTCAAAAAAAGTTATTAAGAAGGCGCCTTGGATATTCAATTACTCCTGTATTGATCTTTCTCTGTCCAAACTCAAAAAGAATGAAACTTCCGATATTACCTTCCTCAGCTTATTCGCAGAACAGAAAGATAAACTAAAAACTGAAGGATGGCACTTTTTATATACGGATGGCACCAAATCGCAAGACACCCTTCCGGCATATGCCGTTGTAGGCGAAGACGGTAGGAACCTCATCTTAAAAACTCTTCAAGACTACTCATCTGTTTTTACGGCGGAAGCTTGTGCCATATACCAGGCGATTCGTCTCGTCTTAGCTGAAAAAATGAAATGTATTATTTTCACTGACAGCCTGTCAGTGATGAAAGCTATTTTAAGTACTTTCAACTACAAATGGAACATTATCATCAAAATACGCGAGTTACTTATAGGAAACGAGAATAAGGTAAAAATTTATTGGCTCCCAAGCCACATTGGCATCCCTGGCAACGAAAATGCAGATTTGGCTGCTAAATATGCGTCTAGTGCCCCAGTAATTATGGATGCAATAACGGAGAAAATTGATATTCGTCGTTATATTGCAAACCACGTTAAAAACAAACAACAAGAAACTCGTCTTCAACATTCTCACTACTCTAATGTGAACCTCAACAACAAACCGCCTAAGTATCCAATAAGTATGGAGAGGGACAAAATCAGAGTATTTTCAAGACTCCGATTAGGTCATGCTTCGTTCTCTCACGAGTGGATTCTCAGAAGCCTAAACACTGCACCAAACTGTAATACTTGTAACAGACGTTTTACGATTTGTCATGTCCTTGATGAATGTCAGCTTTTCGCCAGCCAGAGAACTAGACTTTTCCAAAATAATCCTGCCATTGTATTTCTCAGAGAACCTTCTACTCAAAACATAGACAAAATATACGATTTCATCAAACTAACAAAACTGAAAGTATAACTCACTTGTACAATTACGAGCTGATGGCCGCAGATGCTAGTGCTCTATGCTATTTTTCTTAGACTTAGAATTTATTCTTAGGTTTAAGTTGAAATAAATAAATAAATAAATAAACATAATTAATCTATAGATGAAAAAAATAATCTGTGACAAGATTTGTCGAATTATCATCGGTAGTTTCTGAGAAAACTTCAAGGTAGTCTGAAATTTTTACTCATAACTTTTTAAGTTATGAAACGATTTTGCTGATTTTCAATACCAAATTGCTTAGGAAAACAGTGAATATTCTCAGTGAATTTGGTTGATTTCATTTGCTTAGTTTTAACCAGACAGACGGACATAGCTAAATCGACTCAGAATTTCATAAGGACCCTGAATATATATACTTTGTTGGGTCTCAGATGAATATTTTATATTGGTGTTACACACGGAATGACGAACTTATATATACCCTCTATCACCACTGATGGTGGTAGAGGGTATAAAAATATGTACTAATAACAATTTTATTTCTAAATAACTTTAAAGTTAACTATTTTTGAACTGTTCAATCATTATACATTACATGTATACAAATATAAATACGGATGCAAAAATTACCACATTGCGAAATTTAGGTTAATAAGGACGATAAAAATTCATAATTGAGCAAAAAAAAAAAATAAAAAAATGTTTGTCTCCTTCAGGAGTTGAACCCGTAAACCAGCGAAGTAACAACCCACTAAAAAATTTTTGCCGAATTCGTACCGACATTCTGCACAAGTTGCCGATTTCGTATCCGAATTCCGTCAGAATTCGTTACGAAAATCATATGAAAGGTTGCTCGGAATTCGCAACTCTTTGTCTGAGGAAATGCGGAAAAATGTGCAGAGTTGTCGGTCAGAATTCGGTACGAAATCTGATGTAAATTCCTGGGGAAATTCTGAAGGAATTTTCGACAAATCTGATTGAAGTCGGACAAATGTCTGATACCATGTCTGACATTTCGTACAAAAGTCTGATCAAATATAAGAAAGTCTAATAGATGTCGGATAAATGTCTGATAAAATGTCCGACAGTTCGTACAAAAGTCTGATCAAGTATAAGAAAATGGCCTGACTATTCTGATCAACGTCTGATGAAAACTATTTTCATATATATGTATAATTTATTATAGTTTAATTTTATTAATTTTAATAATAATTTATAAGCTTCCATTATTCATGATTTCTTAAAGGTGCATAAATAAATAATAGAAACTTATAGATTATTTTTAAAATTAATAAAATTAAACCATACTACTTACATATTATATACGAAAATATAGTTCATTATATACATACATCTATTTAAAATTATAAAATTAAAACATAAAAAATTATGTAATTTTTTGCTAATTTTTGTGCATTAACAAAGTTTAAAGAAATTTAAGCAATAATCATAACATATGCAGATGTTGTTTACTTGATTTCCAAAGACCAAATGAGAAAATAAAAATTAAATTCCCTTCTAAAGTACAGTTGACGAATTTCAAAATATAAACAGGTTTGTGCATGATTTTTATTAAAAAAAAATAAATTTCCTTCAGATAATGTGCAGAGTTGTCGCAAAGTTTTCCTATAAAATTACTGAATATGGGAACAAAATGACGGAGCAAAAAATATCAGAAAATGTGCAGACTATTCTGTTAAATATCTAAAGGAAATTTATATTATTCGCAATGTGCAAATTAATCTTATAATTGTCATAACACTAAAATTCCCTTTCGACAATGTGCAGACAAGTCTGATGTTGTTGCGGGTGTATTGTCTTGCCAATAGGGAATCTATGCATAGGACTACATGCATGAGGGTTCTGATAAGAGCCAGGAGCTTGTCTTTTGTTCTTGATTTGTTGTGTATTTGGATGTTCAGTTGTTGGTTTTGTTACGTTTTAGAATTGTGCCGTAGTTTGTTGTTGTTGTTTTCTTTCTGGTATTTTTTCTAATGTTTGCGTGTATAATTAGTGTTCCAGAGTTTTCTTGTTTGTAATGTTAATTGTTGAATGTTCTTTATTTGATTTTATTTGCAAATTTGTGTTTTTTTGTCTTTGGAGTTTTTTGTGGAGTAGTTCTGTCTTTTTGCTTTAATATTTTTGATGTTCCATGAGCGTCTGATTGAATGCAAAAATCAAAAATTGAAGTGAGGGTGTGTGTGCTTGCATTGTAGTGTTGTATTCGGTACTGATCCGGTATTGATATTCAACAGTGCTGTATTTTCATTGAAGAATATAGGGAAATAGGGAATCGAAAAATCAAAATAAAAATAGTAAAAATAGTAAAATCATGAATGAATGAAAATACTTTTTAAAATTTATGAGCTCCTGATAATAAAATCGCCAGAGTATATCGCACGGATACAATGGGTTATGAGGATAGGACAGTAGATAGTACAGAATATCATTTAAGGGGCAATAAGAATTTAGGAAAATAAGTGGTGAAAACTTTCTAAAATTGCTAAAATAATACCCTAGTTATTGCCAAAAGAGCCAGAAAAATCAAATGCTGTTGAAGTTTTTTTTTTTTGATAACGGCTATTTAAAGTTTGTATATTGCAAGAAATTATAAAGCAAGATAATATCTGAAGTCTGTGGAATGATATAATACCACGAAAAAAAATCGTTATACCAATCGACACCACGTATTAAACGAAACCGTAGATACAAAAATAAAGAAGGAAACTTATAAATATATATTTATGCTTAAGTTAGATTTAAGATAAAGTGATGTGTCTGAAATTGTAAGTGTGTCGAGAGTGTGTATTTATGTGTATGTTAATTTTGGTTAAGTATAGTGTTCCTTCCGAAAGCCAGGAAAAGAAAAGTTAAGATAACAGCAAACCTAATAAAAAAAATTGTAGAGTATAGGTATATCTCAGAGATTAAGATAAATAAGAAGTTAGAGTTCTCTCCTAGAGCTTAAGTGAAGCGGAATTTAAATTAAGTCCAGCACAGTGGCAGGGACAGTGGAATACTACCACAGGGAGCTCCTTTAGGCTGGGAAATAATAGTTAAACGGAAGAGTATAAAAGTAACTTAAGCCCTAAATAGAGTGGAAAAAAAAACAGTGGAACTGGTAAATTTATAAAAACGTCTAAAGTGAGATATATTTATACAGATATTTTTTGTATTTGGTTCGACAAGAAAAAAAGTAACGGCTATAATAAACCTTTGTGAGGGAAAATAGAAAGAATCTCGTTGGATTTTATATTGGATTATGGATTGTTATATTTTATTGTAAAACAAAATAGTTTTAATAAGATTAGTATAAAAGAGAAAAGATTAACATTTAGCTTTGTTAGTTTAATAAGTATAAATAAAGATATGTATTGAAATTTGAATTAGAAATAATGATGATGGCTTAATAACTGAAAGGTAAATGAAGTGATGGACAGGAGTTTGGGTCGCTGGAAAAATCTAGGGAACAGAATCGCAACTAGGTTGGGAGGGCAGTAAAAGAGGCTGACATCTGTCTCTAGAGAATGTTGTGTGTGTGGTGAATAGTATTTGCTTTTAGTTTCAGTATTTTTTTGTTTTCCTTTTTTTGTTTTTGTTTTCATGTTCGGGTACACGTTTGATGAGTAAGGGTTGGAACCTCCTGGGAAGACATACGAGCTAGACGGAATCCTCATCAACGGAAAGTAACCGTAACAGAAATGGCGCCCAAACAAATGTTAAATAATTTAGGATACTTTTTATTGAAAAACAAAATGTATCCTGAGTATTGATGATATACATGTGGATCAGCAACACATGTGGAAATAATAAACTAGTGTTCTATTATAGCCCAAAGATATCCGTAAAATATAGTAAAATTGTTTCTATAGCCACTCTAGAAAAGAGAAAGAGATGATGTATACAATAGATTTTACTATAAGATATGCGGGTAAGACAGAATAATACTTACGGAAATGAATAGAGATATCTTAGAGTACGTAGATAGTCCTAAATGTATAGTATTCGTTCCCAATTAGATTAATTGTTAAATTAAATTTTGTTCAAATAGTGGATCAATAAATATTGTTGTTAACTCGAAGTAAAGGAAGCATCTCTTAACAAGAATGTTAACTAGATTAGTGTATCTAATACTATCGAAAATCACTCATAATCTCGCCGAAGTAAGATATAGGTTGAAGTACGAGTGGTCACACTAAAATGAGTCCACTACTTCTAAATTAAGCTTGTTTTCTTCCCATACAAAACATATTCAAAAAGTAACTCCGTCGACTTCCACATCCGTCCATCAATTCATTAACCTAAAAAAGAAGATAATTGAATAAACAAATACATCTAAACCACATGAGAATGAACCACCCATGGAAATGTCTGGAATTCAATCACAATCATCGAGAGCATCTTCCGTAAGCAGTGACGATAATGCTAGGAGTTATCACAAACCACCTATCGATAAATGGGGACTAGAATTTGAGGGTGACGCGAATAAATTGGCAGTAGAAGATTTTATATTCCGACTGGAACGATTACAAAGCCAATACAATGTGTCGTGGAAAGAAGTCCTAGACAATTTCCATGTCTTAGTAAATGGTGTTGCCGAAAAATGGTATTGGTTATTTATTCAAACTAATTATGTAACCGAATGGAACACTCTTAAAACCGCTTTACTCAAACAATACCAGTTTACACGTTCCAGTTTCGAACTAATGAGGGATATCGTGGAAAGAAAATAGATGCCAGGAGAGTCAATAGATTCCTTTTTCTTCGCGATGACACAACTGCGATCTAGGTTAAGCATATCTATACCGGAATCTGAAATGATCAAAATGATTAAAAATAATTTAAGAGAGAGTATTGGAAGAATAGTTTTCCCAATTAGTGTGTCATCAGTAGAGGAATTACGTATAAGCTGCCTAGATGCCGAGAAAACCTTCCTCAGGAAAGATCTTAGAGCGATGCAAACTTCCACCAATCGTGACACAAGGTATGTTAATGAACTGAGTGAAGAACCATATCAAATACCAGAATTAGAACATGAAGAAATAGCAGCTGTCAGAATGAGCACTTCCGGAAATACAATCACAAAATCTGCAATTGTCTGTTGGAATTGTCATCAAAGTGGTCATGTTTTCATCGATTGACCCTCGGATGAGAGATCGATATTCTGTTATCGATGTGGCAAACCGGATGTAATCTCTCCAAATTGTGTCAATTGCAGAAACAAAAATTTTATCAGGAGCGAAGGGAATGCGTGGGACCATCGTTCAACCACAAACCCGCCTGCGACGAACATGTGACAGAGCAGAATCAGCAAAGAGAAAAATATCACACATTTATACCTCAACAAAAGCATTTATATACCTTAAAAGAGAGAAAACGAAATTATGATAAAATTAGAGAACAAATATTCAATCCAGCAACCAATATCAAAACCCCTGTAATATCTAGGAAGATAAGAAAACTGCGAGAGAAATTTGCAGAGAAGAAGAGAATAAGAAAGCTTGCCATTGAAGCAATAAAGAAAGCCGACCGAAAATTATCAGACCCTAGACCATACGCTGAGTTCTGCATCGGTCTTTTAGATACCGGTGAAAGGTCTTTTAGATACCGGTGCTTCTGTAAGTATTCTAGGCCGAGGGTGTAGGGAACTTATAGATAAATTAGATTTGCCAATTGTGCCTATATTTGCAATAATAACAACCGCTAGCGGACAGGAACATAGGTTATTAGGATGAGTAAAAGTAGAAGTTGAATATCAGAATAAAATTAATATAATTGAATTTTAGGTATAGCAGAATTAGATATGGAGAAAATATTGCCAAACTACACTGCAGAAAATTACAAAACAGATCCACATGTTTTATCTGAATTGCAACAAATTAGGTTAAATAAAGTAGTAGGAATGTTTCCTGCCTTTGAAAATGAAGGTTTAGGGTGTGCTTCACTGGAAAAACACACCATCAAATTAGTAGAAGGAGCCGAACCCGTGAAGGATAGACACTATCCGATCTCACCAGCAGTACAGGAGATAGTTTATAAAGAGATCGATCAAATGTTAGCGCTTAATGTAATAGAGGAAAGTGAGAGTCCCTGGAGTAACAGAACAACAATGGTACGGTAAAAATCGCTTCTGTCCGGTAAAAATCGCTTCTGTCTCGATGCTAGAAAACTTAATAAGCTAACAGTCAAGGATGCTTACCCATTACAGAATATAGATGGCATCCTCAGTAGGATAGATGAAACATATTTTATCAGTAGCGTAGATTTAAAATATGCTTTTTGGCAGATAGAGTTAGCGTCCGTTTACTGTAGCTGAAAGACCTCTGTACCAGTTCCGCGTCATGCCTTTTGGCCTCTGTAACGCTGCCCAACGTTTATGCAGATTAATGGATAAGGTCATTCCCCAAGAACTAAAAGATAACGTCTTTATTTATCTTGACGATTTATTGATAATTTCAAATGATTTCGACAAACATCTGTATATCCTAGAGGAAGTTGCAAAATATCTAAAGAAGGCAAATTTAAAAATCGGATTAAAAAAATCTCAATTCTGCTTTAAACAATTGAAATATTTGGGGTTCATTATTGGAAACGGGATGTTGAAAACTGACCCAGAGAAAATAAAAGCGATCACGGAAATAAAAACTCCAAAGCCAGTAAGAGAAGTTAGGAGCTTTTTGGGAACCGCTGCGTGGCATCGCCGGTTTATTAAAAACTTCTCCGTTATAACCGCTCCATTAACTTACACTCTAAAAAAGTCAAAATCCTTTGAAATGAGTCCCGAAGCAATAAAATCTTTTGAATATTTAAAAAATCTCTAACGACAGCGCCAGTATTACGACATGCGGATTTCTCTAAAAGATTTTTCATTCAGTGTGATGCATGCGAATACGGAATCGGAGCAGTACTGTACCAAATAAATGGAGATAACGAAGAACATCCGATTGCTTTTTACTCCCAAAAGTTGAGCACATGCCAAAGGAATTACACCGTAACGGAGAAGGAATGTTTGGCAGCAGTTATGGCGGTAAAGAAATTCCGCCAATACATCGAAATGATGCCATTTACAATCGTAACTGATCATGCAAGCCTGAAATGGCTCATGTCAATGAAAGATCTTACGGGCAGACTGGCTAGGTGGCCTTTACAATTGCAGTCGTATGACTTTGAAATACAACATAGAAAAGGCTCCGAAAACATTGTTGCATATATGTTGTCAAGACAAACTAACGAATTTGAAAGCGATGAGTATCTAGAGCTGCAATCCCATATTGACAAAAATGCAGAAAAATTATCGGATCTATAAGTGGTAAACGGTTATGTTTACAAGAAAACGAAGTTTAATACCAACAAACATAACCCAACCAATTATAGAAAAAGCTCATTTATCGCCAAATAACGCTCATGGTGGAGTAGCCAAAACGCTAGAGAAAATTAAGCGATTTTACTATTGGCCAAGAATGACAAAACAAGTAAAGAACTTTGAAAATATGTGTCAAACCTGCAAAGAGTGTAAGTCTTGCAACAGTAACCTTCGTCCGGAAATTGGTCAATTGATATCGACCGAAAGACCCTTTCAAAAGTTGTATATAGACTTTATGGGGAAATATCCACGGTCTAAACAGGGGAATTGCTACATATTCATCGTAGTTGACCACTTTACAAAATTTACATTTTTGAAGGCAATGAAAGAAGCCACTACAGATAATGTCATAAACTTCCTGGTCCAAGAGATATTTTTGAAATTTGGAGTACCGGAAGTTATACATAGTGACAATGGTAGTCAATTCATAGCAAAATCATTCGAAAATGTAATGAAAAGTTATAAAATACAGCACTTAAAGACAGCAGTATATTCGCCACAAAGCAATGCTAGCGAAAGAGTAAATCAGTCCGTACTATCCGCAATAAGAGCTTATTTAAAAGAAGATCATCGAGACTGGGATATGTATCTTCCAGAAATAGAATCGGCGTTGAGAACTTCGGTCCATTCGGCAACTTTTGTAACGCCTTTCTTCGCGCTCTTTGGATACCATATGTACACAAGTGGAGCAGATTACAAACTTGGAAGAAAACTATTATCTCTAACGGACCACGAAATAGTCGAAATAAACAAAGCTGATAAATTGGAAATCATTAGAGACAAAATGAGGCAAAATCTAAAAAAAGGCATATAATAAAAGCGCAGAAAGGTATAATAGAAGGGCAAGGATTGTTAGATTTACACCGGGACAGGAAGTATACCGAAGAAACACTGTATTGAGCAACTTCGGGAAAAATCTTAATTCGAAATTTTGTAGGAAATTTCTAAAATGTAGAATAGTTAAGGCAATAGGTAATAACATGTATGAGTTAGAGACAATACAGGGTCTATCACTCAAAGGACATTAAAGTATAAACGTATTTGAAAAGTTTTTGAAAATGGAGGTTAAGCCAAGAAATTCTGTGAAATAATAATAACATAAATAACGTTACCTACCTCCAGAAAAGGGAAATATCCGAGTTGATGTAGGTTCATGTAAATAAAACGCAATAGGTTTTTCTGAATGAGATGCTGAAATAAAGGAAAATATGCACAAAGTAAAATAATTATATTTTAAGATGTACATTAATATACTTCCCGTAATAATAGATCCAAGGATATGCGCATGGGAAGTGATGAATAGTTTCAAAACCTTTTAAAGAAAGCTTTTAGGAATTTATACCATATTGATTGGAAGAATTTAGGAGTAACGAGATGTTAGAGGCGTTTCCATGGAATATTGCAAAGATATCTAGGAAGATACATAGGAATAAATAAACTTGTTATAATTATAATAATGTAAAATATAAAGGTCTATTAATTTTTTTCTGTCGCTTAGAAAATTTTATATATTTTGCGCTGTAGGCGCTACAATTGGTCGGGGACCAATTCCAAGAACGTGGAAGGTATCGGAAGCAAGGATGGGGAGCCACTATACATTTTCCTTCCCGAAAAAGTAATAGTAGGTTTTATTTTCCAAAATATATATGGAATTCACATCCCATGGTTAAAGAAATCCCGTAAAAGGGAGATAATTAGTACGGCATGATAAAATCTTTCATTTTTGTTTGTGAAATAATACATTTTGGTCTGTGATATAGGATAATAAGTGCAATATTAGTTTAAGGAAACAACGTGTTTATTTATATTTTTATAATTATATTTATGTTTGTGTTGTTTCATTCTAATATTGACATTTATTTTATCACTTTTATCTAGATCTAGAGTTATTAAGTATTTTATATTGATGAATACATTTATTGTGCAATAAATTTGGTCAATCTGTGATTTTAGTTAATTAGATGCAATATTAGGTTAAGAAAACAACTTATTCATTTGTATATTTTTTTTCATATGTATGTATGTTGTTTTCGTCCCTGTATAGAAATTTTTTCTAACATTTATATCGAAGATTGAAGAAATTCTTGTAATAATGGAAATTATAGAATGCACACATTTACATACCTGAATAGTCAACACGTAGTTTTTGTTATAACTGAGGATGCCATCAAGCTGTACAAACAGGGAATTGTATTGTCTTGCCAATAGGGAATCTATGCATAGGACTACATACATGAATGCGAGGGTTTCTGTGAGGGTTCTAATATGAGCCAGGAGCTTGTCTTTTGTTCTTGATTTGTTGTGTATTTGGTTGTTCAGTTGTTGGTTTTGTTATGTTTTAGAATTGTGCAGTAGTTTGTTGTTGTTTTCTTTCTGGTATTTTTTCTAATGTTTGTGTGTATAATTAGTGTTCCAGAGTTTTCTTGTTTGTAATGTTAATTGTTGAATTTTTTTTTTATTTGATTTAATTTGCAAATTTGTGTTTTTTTGACTTTGGAGTTTTTTGTGGAGTAGTTCTGTCTTTTTGCTTTAATATTTTTGATGTTCCATGTGCGTATGATTGAATGCAAAAATGAACAAGTTAGAGTGCTATATTCGGCTCAGCCGAATCTTAAATACCGTCCACCAGCTACTTTTATATTAATACTTTTCTAATTCATCAAATATTTGTAGAAATAAGTTTTCTCATGTCTTAAATAGAAAAATTCCAAGATCTAAACAACTTAAATCTATTACAATTCCAAAATTTATTGAACATTACAAACGCCATTTTCTTTATATTATTATAGGGCTTAGTAATATTTAGTAATTTGCATGTATGCATGTGTGTGAAAGATTTAAGGATTTTCAAAATACATATATATAATTTTGTTCTACACAAATTGATAATGTAACTAGTTAAATACGGTTAAAGCGCTTTTAGGGGAAGAACCTAGTATGGGAGATATGACCAAGTATAGACCGATTGTAAAAAATTCTTTAAGTAAAATTTCTGTACTGAAGGGAACCTTGTATGGGACCGAGCGTATGTTATGAACCGATCGTGAAAAAATCTTGAAATAGAATTTTTGTATACAAAACCAATATTTGTGCCAAATTTTGTATCAATAGCTTTATAATGTGCGTTTAAGAGATTTTTGTAAAAGGACCTTGTATGGGAGCTATGACCAATTATGTATATAAAGTTATGTGCATTTAAGTGATTTTCGGGAGGGAACCTTGTATGGGAGCTATGACCAATTATGAACCGATCGGAAAAAAATTTCACAGTAATATCTTTGTGTATATGAGCAATACTTGTACCAAATTTCATATGGATTTCTTAATTTTGTAATGAGTAATGTGCGTTTAAGTGATTTTCGGGAGGGGACCTTGTATGGGAGCTATGACCAATTATGGACCGATCGTAAAAAATGTTCACAGTAATATTTCTATGCATATGAGCAATACTTGTACCAAATTTTATATGGATTTCTTAATTTTGTAATGAGTAATGTGCGTTTAAGTGATTTTCGGGAGGGGACCTTGTATGGGAGCTATGACCAATTATGGACCGATCGTAAAAAATGTTCACAGTAATATTTCTATGCATATGAGCAATACTTGTACCAAATTTTATATGGTTATCTTAATTTGGTAATGAGTAATGTGCGTTTAATTGATTTTCGGGAGGGGACCTTGTATGGGAGCTATGACCAATTATGGACCGATCCTAAAAAATGTTCACAGTAATATTTGTATGCATATTGGCAATGCTCGTACCAAATTTTATATTGATATCTTAATTTAGTAATGAGTTATGCGCGTTTAAGTGATTTTCGGGAGGGAACCTTGTATGGGAGCTATGACCAATTATGGACCGATCGGAAACAATTTTCACAGTAATATTTCTATGCATATGGGCAATACTCGTACCAAATTTTATATGGATATCTTAATTTGGTAATGAGTTATGCGCGTTTAAGTGATTTTCGGGAGGGGACCTTATATGGGAGCTATGTCCAATTATGGACCGATGCAAAAAATGTTTACTCTGTAAGAATTCTATTGACTTTAATTTGCAAAATTTTGTGAAGATATCAACATTGTGGCGGAAGTTATTAACAAAAAACCCATTTTCCGGGAATATGTACTTTTGTATGGGAGGTACATGAAATTGTGGACCGATTCTAGTAGTTTTCAGCAGGGATCAGGATCTTGTGCAGAAACGAATGTATGGTGATTTCCATTGAATTATCTTGCATAGTTTTCGAGAAAATTACATCAGAATGTGTAAAAAATGCTTATTTTTTTCCGAGGTTGTTTTAAATTTTGATTCATAACTTTTCCCGGTGTGAACCGATTTTGCCCATTTTCAATACCAAACAACTTAGGAAAATGAAGAACATTTTGGGTGAATTTGGTTAATTTCTATTGCTTCGTTTTATCGTGAGCGTGTTTTACACAGACATACGGACAGACGGACATAGCTAAATCGACTCAGAATTTTATAAGGACCCAAAATATATATACTTTGTTGGGTCTCATATGAATATTTCTTGGTGTTACACACGGAATGACAAAGTTATATATACCCTCTATCACCACTGATGGTGGTGGAGGGTATAAAAAATGAATTGAGTATATGAGAGGGTGTGTGTGCTAGTATTGCAGTGTTGTATTCGGTACTAAAAATAGGTGTAGGTGGCAACTCCAGGTACTAAAAATAGGTGTAGGTGGCAACTCCAGGTATTGATATTCAACAGTGCTGTATTTTCATTGAAGAATATAGGGAAATAGGGAATCGGAAAATCAAAATAAAAATAGTAGTAAAATCATGAATAAATAAAAATACTATTTAAAATTTATGAGCTCCTGATAATAAAATCGCCAGAGTATATCGCACAGATACAATGGGTTATGAGGATAGGGCAGTAGATAGTACAGAATATCATTTAAGGGGCAATAAGAATTTAGGAAATATGAAGATAATTATGATAATTGGCATCAGGCACAGAAATTCAAATAAATAATGTTTTTAAATAAAGTGAAGGGGAATTCTTATGTATTTTCTTGTAAAAACAGTTAAAATTTCCAGTGTAAGGCGAAAATCCACGAATAAAGTAGATGGTAGCTAGTATTTAAGCGATTGAGGTTAAAAAAATATCGCATATGCTAATGTACTATTACACGGTTTACTGTGTTGATTGTATAAAATAATAAGAAAAGTGAAGAAAGTAGAATTTCTGTGTCTTGAGAGTAATAATTAATTAAACAAAAAAAATTAATCTTGGATTTATTACGTGAGTTATAAAAAAAATAACTTAAAAATCCTTTACACAGAAAATATGACAGCGGATATTTATATAATTTATAGCTGGCTATCTATACGTATATCCGTGGGATAGACAGAGGTGTAATTGTTCCAGAAATAGCCAGGTAAAACTTGTGTGATGTTGAATTTGGTTAAATTCTATTGCTTCGTTTTATCGTAAGCGTGTTTTACACAGACAGACGGACATAGCTAAATCGACTCAGAATTTGATAAGGACCCAGAATATATATACTTTGTTGGGTCTCAGATGAATATTTCTTGGTGTTACACACGGAATGACAAAGTTATATATACCCTCTATCACCACTGATGGTGGTGGAGGGTATAAAAAATGAATTGAGTATATGAGAGGGTGTGTGTGATAGTAATGTAGTGTTGTATTCAGTACTAAAAATAGGTGTAGGTGGCAACTCCAGGTATTGATATTCAACTGTGATGTATTTTCATTGAAGAATATAGGGAAATAGGGAATCGGAAAATCAAAATAAAAATAGTAGTAAAATCATGAATAAATGAAAATACTATTAAAATTTATGAGCTCCTGATAATAAAATCGCCAGAGTATATCGCACAGATACAATGGGTTATGAGGATAGGGCAGTAGATAGTACAGAATATCATTTAAGGGGCAATAAGAATTTAGGAAATATGAAGATAATTATGATAATTGGCATCAGGCACAGAAATTCAAATAAATAATGTTTTTAAATAAAGTGAAGGGGAATTCTTATGTATTTTCTTGTAAATTTTGCGGTAGTAAAATTGGCAACAATTAAAATTTCCAGTATAAGGCGAAAATCCACGAATAAAGTAGATGGTAGCCAGTATTTAAGCGATTGAGGTTAAAAAATATCGCATATGCTAATGTACTATTATACGGTTTACTGTGTTGATTGTATAAAATAATAAGAAAAGTGAAGGAAGTAGAATTACTGCGCTTTGAGAGTAATAATTAATTAAACAAAAAAAATTTAATCTTGGATTTATTACGTGAGTTATAAAAAAAATAACTTAAAAATCCTTTACATAGAAAATATGACAGCGGATATTTATACAATTTATAGCTGGCTATCTGTACGTATATCCGTGGGATAGACAGAGGAGTAATTGTTCCAGAAATAGCCAGGTAAAACTTTTGTGTTGATACCTAAATATATATACCTAAGTGGTGAAAACTTTCTAAAATTGCTAAAATAATACCCTAGTTATTGCCAAAAGAGCCAGGAAAATCAAATGCAGTTGAAGTTTTTTTGTGATAACGGCTATTTAAAGTTTGTATATTGCAAGAAATTATAAAGCAAGATAATATCTGAAGTCTGTGGAATGATATAATACCACGAAAAAAATCGTTATACCAATCGACACCACGTATTAAACGAAACCGTAGATACAAAAATAAAGAAGGAAACTTATAAATATATATTTATGCTTAAGTTAGATTTAAGATAAAGTGATGTGTCTGAAATTGTAAGTCTGTCGAGAGTGTATATTTATGTGTATGTTAATTTTGGCTAAGTATAGTGTTCCTTCCGAAAGCCAGGAAAAGAAAAGTTAAGATAACAGCAAACCTAATAAAAAAAATTGTAGAGTATAGGTATATCTCATATCTCTGCACAGTGGCAGGGACAATGGAATACTACCTCAGGGAGCTCCTTTAGGCTGGGAAATAATAGTTAAACGGAAGAGTATAAAAGTAACTTAAGCCCTAAATAGAGTGGATAAAAAACAAGTAAGAGTGTTATATTCGGCTATGCCGAATCTTATATACCCACCATCAAATTACTGCCATATAAATAAACTTTGATATTTTGAATATTTTATTATTATATATCGATACTAATGTGAACATCACGGTAATATTTGAAATAGGTCTATTAATGGGAGTTCAACTATTGACAGTGCTCTTTCGAATTAAAAATACTAATTTGTATAGGGAGTAGGGTTATTTATACATATATGGATGAATTCTCATAAAAGTCGGTAGGAAGATTTCAGTTCAGTTTATGCCGAATTGCATTGCAGTATCCGTATTTTCAGGCAGTTAAAGTAATTTCCTTAAGGGGACCTTGTATGGGGGAAAAGATTAATTATGAACCGATCATCCTTAAATCTCGTAGAACGAATCATATTCATGTAAAATTTCCAACCAGTAATGAGCATTGTAATCATTTTCGGTGGGGTAATTATGGACTGATCATCATAAAAATTGGTAGAGACTTATCAGTGTCGAATTCCATCGCTGTACTCGCATTTTTAAGCCAGTAATAAGCGTTAAAGTATTTTTCTGATGGGAACCTTAAATGGGTAGGGTCAATTATGGGTCGACCCCCACAACATTTTGTAGAGAGATGTTAGATCAAACAAAACTAGTTTATGTCGAATTTCATTGATCTACTAGCATTTTTAAGCCAGTACTGAGTTTTAAAGTCATTTTCTGAAGGGGCCTTATATGGGGGAGGGCCAATTATAGACCGATCCTCGTAAAATTTTGTAGAACAATCTTGGTTCATACAGGTCACGTTTATATCGAATTTCATCGCTTTACTCGTTTAAGCCAGTAATGAGCGTTAAATTATTTTTCTGATGGGGACCTTATATGTGGGGGGGGTTGTTCAGTTAAGACCCGATCCACAAAAAATTTGGTTAAGTGATTTTGGCTTGCAAGGAACTTACTTGAGTCGAATTTCATTGCTATACTAGTTTTTTTAAATCAGTAATGGGCCTTAAAGTCATTTTCTGAAGGGGACCTTATATGGGGGGTAGGGTCAATTATGGACCGATCCACATAAAATTTATTGGAGAGAATTTCACTCGTATAAAATTTACTTATATCAAATTTCATCGCTATACTCGTAGTTTTACGCCAATAATAAGCTTTAAAGTCATTTTATGGAGGGGACCTTATATGGGGGGTAGGGTCAATTATGGACCGATCCACATATAGTTTGGTGGAGAGATATTGGCTTGCATGAAACTTACGTGTGGCAAATTTCATCTCTATATTCGTATGTTTAAGCCAGTAATCAGCATTATAGTCATTTTCAAAAGGGGACCATTTTATTGGGGGGGTAGGGCCAATTATGGACCGATCCACATACAATTTTATAGAGAGATTTTGGCTCATATAAAACATACTTCTGTGAAATTTCATCGCTATACTCGTATTTTTACGCCAATAATGAGCGTTGAAGTAATTTTATGGAGGAGACCTTATATGGGGGGTAGGGTCAATTATGGACCGATCCACATAGAATTTTGTGGAGAGATTTTTACTCGTATAGAACTTACTTATGTCAAATTTCATCGCTATACTTGTATTTTTACGCCAATAATGAGCGTTAAAGTCATTTTCTGAAGGGGACCTTATATGCGGGGTAGGGTCAATTATGGACCGATCCACATATAGTTTGGTGAAGAGATATTGGCTTGCATGAAACCTATGTGAGTCAAATTTCATCGCTATATTCGTATGTTTAAGCCGGTAATCAGAATTATAGTAATTTTCAAAAGGGGGCCTTATATGGGGGTTAGGGCCAATTGTGGTCCTATGTCCGACATAATTCAGAATTTTATTGCGGAGGTCAAAAAACTGACTTATGCGAAATTTTGTGCCATTTGCTTCATAAACAACGAATTTGTGAATGTTTGAAGCTCTTTATACAATATTCCGGGGGGTACATTTGTATGGGGGCTATGTGAAATCGTTGACCGATTTTGCCCATTTTCAATACCAAACATTTCTGATCAATAAAAAATATTTTGGGAAAATTTCATCTCAATATCTCTTTTTTTGTGGACGCTATCGTGCCAACAACAGACAGACGGACAGACGGACGGACATAGCTAGATAGTCTTAGAATCTTACGAGGTCCCAGAATATATATACTTTATGAGGTCTGTGAACAATATTTCGATGTGTTACACACGGAATGACAAAATTAATATACCCCCCATCTTTTTTGATGGTGGGAATCCTCATCAACGGGAAGTAACCGTAACAATGTTAATCGTTTAATACTTCAGAAAATGTGCAGAAAAATCTAACAAACAGTTTGCCGATTATTCTGTAAAATGTCTAAAGGAAATTTAGAAATTCGATAAAAATTCTGATAAAGTATAAGAAATATTTCAGAAAATTTCTGACATCAGACATGTCTGAAAAAATTGTTTACTGGGAAGGGTTTTTCTTTTTTACTATTGATCGTTAGATGTGTGTGTTTTGTTTTTAACTCATTTGTTTTTTTAATGTTATTTTTTGTTTTTTTCTTATTTTGTTTCCAATAAAAAATAATTTGAAACTTAATTAAACATAGCAAAAAAAAAAAAAAAAATACATACAAGAAAATTAGACCTTGGTCAGAATTTGAACCCGAGTTTGTTTAAGATACAATTTGTTTGGCAATATGAATTTAGGCAAATTGCTTAAATTTTGTTTGCATTTAATCTTTTTTGCTTGTTGTAGTTGCTTGTTTAATTATTTTCTTATTTACAACGATAATACTAAAAATAAAAACTTTTTGTTTTATTTTGGATTTTAAATTAGATTATTTAAATTTATTTTTGTTTACACTAATTTAAATATATTAATTCGTAGAAATTATATATTTTTTTTTATAATATATTTAAATTAGTAGTGTACATATAAACAAATGCAACTCTGCATAAAAAAGGTGAAGTCTAAAAATAGACCTGTTGTGTTTATCAGCTGCGGATAATTCAAACTAGCCCATCAAATTGTGTATATTTTTAACTTTCAGTGATATAGTTAATGTAAATAATAATTAATTATGTTTTTTTTTTTTGATCAGCTGACACCCAATCGAAGCAGTCGAGTTTTTAGCGCAAATTTATTTTTGTTGATTTTTTTTATTTTATTTTTTCATCACGGGTATCAATTATTGATATCATTGTCACGAGTATCTAGACCCGTTTTTTTCAGTTGTGGAACTGGAAGGTATGAACGACGAGAATTTGGTGCCTGTGCCCGAAGAAAATTCTCACACACAAAGGGACTATAACCCGAAGCGGAAGAGATCCGATGGTTTTTCGCCCACAAATATTGACGTCGCCCAATTGGGTGAGAATAGATTCGCCTTGCTTTCAGGACTAGAGAATGTAGAGGACAGACGAGAATGTAGAGGACAGTCCTAGGACGAAAAAAATCAGTTAAAATTACCGACACAAAGCCCAAGAATACGACCAGGTCATATTGTCCACCCATCTTCTGGTTTAATGTCAACATTAAACGGTTAGTCGAGCAGTTGGAAGCTAAAACGCCAAAAATTACATTTAAAATAAAGAATGTAAACCAAGGTAAGAGCAAACTTTATCTCTCTGATCCACTGGAAATGATGGCCCTGCTGAAGGAAAAGAATATTCACTTATATTCTTATACGCCAAAAGAGTTTAAACAAACATCATTTATTCTAAGAGGTCTCTACCATGGTAACGAGGTAGATGAGGTAAAGAGTGCCCTGGAAAAACAGTATCAGGCGTCGTCTCGAAAGTAACGCGTTTTACTACACCATATTCTATTAAAAATGAATATGATACAGATAGAAAATATCTCCTAAGCCAGACAATTCTTTGGGAAAAGCCTAAAGGAAAAGAAAAAGAAGTGCAGTGCCACAGATGTCAGCGTTGGGGCCACATAGCCAAAAACAGCAATTATGAGTATAAATGTGTCAAATGT